>NC_081792.1:21704649-22002149 GCF_963082965.1 Carassius carassius
AAGATTGCTTATACTGTGCCTGTGTTGTTCTTATCTACCTCGCCTGAGATACACTCATCTGCGGAGGCCATAAAAAGGTGCATTGCTCACAATAAATGGTCAATTAATTCAAAATGTCTAAGAGACTCACATCAAGGCTGCATATTATCTGATTGTTTAGAAAGTAGCAGCACCAACAGTGTTGCCATTACCCAATCTTGACGGGCCACCCGGACGATTGACGCCTCCAAGCTGATAAAGACTGTCCTTAGTCTGGGCGCCCTCCTGACCCACTTCAACTACCTGGACCTGCTGCAAGGGGGCGCTCCACTTCAGGGTGTACTTGGGACCTACTGGAACCAGACTGCTGATGTCAGGGGGACCCCTGGTGGCGACAAGAGGAAGGTGTAAAAATGATTAAAAAGAAGGAATCTGACTGATAACACTATAAAAATGGTGAATGATTTACTTTGAATCAACTTTGAAACAGAAATTGCTAGTGAAATTCAAATATACAAAATAATTCCAAAGAAATGTTAAGTTAACACACTGAATTATACTGAGTAAAACATATTCCAATATTCTTCATTTTACATAGGAAATATCTAAAGAATCTCAGCAGCAACTTGTGTGTGTTGCTTAAAACTTGTGCTGTTTTATTTACTTAGTTGTTTTATTATTTATAATAATTTAATTATATAATTTAATCATATATTAATTTATTCATTTTTTGTACTTATTTTATTGCTCTTGTTGTTCAATATTATAATAGTATGGTTTCAAGGGATTTTCTTTTTTATTTTCAAAAGTTAATGTCTCCATTAGCAGTAGTTTTCCATTGTGTTTATTAGAATAACAATTGTTGGATTTGTAGTGGTCAGATGAAGTACAGGATGAAGTCCAATCCGGAAGACGCCCAGCTAAATTAGGGATGAAGTCAGAACATCAAAACATACTGAACCAAGATTATTCAATAAACCTTGCTTATTTTATATAATCATCACTAGTCTTTCTTTCTGCTCTTCACTGGTTTCCTCCATCAATCTCTTCAGCTGACAGAAGTAGAGCTATGTTTACTGATTTTTGGTATCAGACAAGTCTTGTTAAAGGAATAGTTCACCCAAAAATGAAAATTTGATGAGAACCGTAAAAAGCAATATTGGAAGGTTTTAACTGGAAGCAAAGGTTTTAAGTTAAAAAGTCTTAATCATTGCTTTGTTTATAACAAACAAGATTTCTGCTTCACAAGATGTTAATTGATGGAATCGGAACTGGAATCATGATGAATTACTTGCAGATTATTCTGATGTTTTTATCAGCTGTTTGGACTCTCATTCTGACGGCACCCTTTCACTGCAAATTATCCATTGGTGAGCAAGTAGTGAGGTAAATTTCCCCAAATCTGGTTCGATTTTTTACAGATCAGCTGTGAGTGCATTGTGGAGTGCTGGACCTCCACCATGTTGGAGGATTTGTTTATTATTCATGTATTCTTGTAATGTGAGATCAACATTGCGATCACCTTGTTATGATCTTCTAAATGGGGATGTCGAGTCGCACTTTAGAAGAACAGAGACATACCAGGCTGCAGTAGAAGGACTAGCACAAAAGCTTTGTGATTCAGCATCAGTGCGAGCTTTTTCACTAAGCTGTTTACAGTACCTTTTGCACTTCTGAGATGTGATCAGTGGTGCTGTCATAGATAATCTATTTGAGTGGAACAGTGGAGCGCTTTTATGCCTGTGATCTATGAGGATAATAGCTAAACACCCTGCTATTTGTACCCAGATAATGAAAGCCCATTTGACTCTGCCCAATTCTGTCCTGTGCTTTAGCCATTAGCCGCTATCCACCTCACATTGACTACGGCATATTGGGAAACATCACTGTAATGCTTCAGCAGACTCAGGAGTCTGTATTTAGATCGGCTGATGAGAGTCAATCCGTCAGCGTGGCCTTAGAGGTCGAGGGAAAAAAAGGAAGTCAATAGACCTTGTCCAGGACACGTACTTAACATTGATGTTGGCACAGATGAGCATGTCACCGAAGAGAAAGATTTTTCGCTCCTTAGACTTGAGGACCTGTCCTCGTTCGCCATGCACTGTCTCAATCAGTGTCTCGCAAAGGATAAAAGAGCTCTGCTCGGAGTTCAGCAGCTGAAGAAAAGAGGAGACATGGATTACACGCAAGTCTTACAAAATAGAGGGGGACCAATTACGTGGCAACACACTTACTTAGAGGCCACGGCGTGTCATATAAGACACTTAAAGGTTCACAGACAAGCAGCACAGAAGAATGGAAACACAGTGGTACATTTGTAGCAGAAAGGTTGTGGATATAAAACCCATCTTAAAGATACTCCTTTCAAATAGGATTGAAAAGTATATACTCCATCAACCAACTACAGTATATCAATTTAGATGTGTACTATGAAAAAAGGAGGGTTCCTACTGGCTCTTTAATTATATAAATAGATCATTGTAGAACCATCAAGCCTACTACACTCATTCATTTATGCACTGTATAGTCATTCTAATTTTATCCAGAATGCATAACAGGGAAAAACATTCCATTTGTATTGTGTTGGGAGACATTCACAGAGTTCATCCTCATTCTATCAGCAATAATACACAAGCAGCATCACAGCAGCG
Organism: Carassius carassius; assembly: GCF_963082965.1. Classification (NCBI taxonomy): domain Eukaryota; kingdom Metazoa; phylum Chordata; class Actinopteri; order Cypriniformes; family Cyprinidae; genus Carassius; species Carassius carassius. The sequence goes on from NC_081792.1 coordinate 21,707,280, forward strand.
AAATCCAATGTCCAGAGGCTCAAGTAAATATTGTGTGCTGGTGTTTGATCAGTCAGGAGAGTAGTTTTATAAATAATGCATCTGCTTCTGTAGCCCGCATCACACAAAATGAGTCGCCGGATCCAGAGGGAATTGGCAACACTGCTTGGCCTTTGTTGAAATGCATTGAAAAATTAGACCTTCAGTCAGTCAGAAGGCATGCTCCAGGCTCTTTGTTTTTATTGTAAGAGCGCCATCCAAAGGCTGAAAAGGCAAACAGAATGTTGTGGGGGAAGGCCAGATATCATTTTCAGGGACTTGAGAGTGTGACTGAAATGGTTTGTAAGTTTGGATGAGAGTGTGTGTGTGTGTGTGTGTGAGAGTGAGAGTGAGAGAGAGAGAGAGAGAGAGACAGAGAGAGAGAGAAAGCATCAGAGGTGTATGTGATGTGCTTGCTGAAGAGCGACAGGGAGACGCTGCAGTCTAAGCCTGTGCAGAATACTATATCTGCTGGCCTACTAACTCAGATAGTCTGAGACAGACGATGAATATTTCATTGTGTGTATATGGGGTAATGGAACTGACTGTTACACATTGGAATGCAGCTGAAATCCCTGAAAAATAAATTGTAAGATTGAAGCCACTGCTCAGTGGGTAGAGCACAACACATATGCTCACAACACATACTGTACAGTAAGAGTGGTTGTGCACACAGGGATACAGATTCAAAACCTCCCCATCTCTCCCTCCACTTTCACAACACTCTTCACTGTATACTATATGTTGAAAGGGCCATAAAAATAAAAATCAAACAAACCATGTTTTTTTTTTTTTCTTAAAAAAATACATGTATTTATACAAACTTATAAATACATACAGTACACACACAAATATTATGTAACTTTTATTTTTGTTGTGTTTAATCAATTTGACAGCTCTAAAAAACACATTTGAACACTCTTAATTTTAAGAGTGCATCTCTGCTGTATAATGCCTTATATGTAAAATGCTACCTATGCAGGTAGCTTTGCAGCAGACCTAAAGCGAAAGAGTCCAAAATCAGAATAAAGAGAAAGTGAGAGAGAGATGCAGATTAAAGAAGGGTGTGAAATTCAGAGAGAGAGAGAGAGAGAGATGACTGCAGTGGTGGAAGGGTAGACACAGAGTGATATAGAGGGGTAAAGAGAGAAAGCAAACCAAAACAACTTAGACTTTTCAATTAAGTGTATCATTTACTCTCTAATTCCTCCTACAGTATATTCAGAAATGCATTTGTTTGGATTTGCAGCAGCTGGCCTGTGATATGAGCATGGTAAATGGAATAGAAACACTCCTGCCATCATTGCTCGCTGATGATGCCATGAAACAAATGAAGGCCAGGGATAACGGGAGATGGGTTGGTCATTTCAAGGGTCAACTGTAATGTTCAGGTACTTGGCAGGATGTTTAAAGGCTGTTTGTCAGGTGATTGAGACCTACAGTGGCCTTGTGAGCATATAGCAAGTTGAGTGTGAGCATTGAAACATTATTAAATTGCATAGAATTGAATTTCTTAGATTATTAGTTAAGCCAGTCGTACAATTGCCTTTACGGTTTGTGACCCTGGTGAGAATGAGTTTAAAAGTCAAGGCATACTGTGCAACATCAATTGATTATTATGCAAAAAAAAAATGCCTGGTTGTTCTGCATCATTAATCATGTCACATTCTGACATTCAAGTGGACAGAAAATCCCAGCAGGCTCTCATAGCTGCACAAAAATGGGAATTATTGGACCTTCTTTGAAAAATGCTATATCCAAACAGTTGATGGGCAACACTGACTTCCATAGTTTTCTTTTTTTTTTCCTACTATGGAATGTTATGGAATGTACCAATGTTCAGATACTAACATCTTTCAAAATATCATCTTTTGTGTTCAACAGAAGAAGTAAATATTTGGAAGGGTAAATGTGATTAATGACAAAATTTTCATTCTGATAGTGAAATACTCCTTTAATTGTGGTAATGGAGTAAATTGACCATTAATAAACCTTGCAAATTTTGCATCGAAATGAAAAAAATCTTTTATGATTTCACGAAATTTGTCTAATACAGATTTAGCTTTACACACATAGCTTTTCACATATACATTACTGTTCCAAAGCTTGGAGTTAATATTTGTAAAAAAAAAAAAAAAAAAAAAAAAAAAAAAAAAAAAAACCAACAACAACCTTGAATACAGTTGTGCTGCTTCATATTTTTGTGGACACCATTATACTTTTTTCAGAATTCTTTGATGAATATAAAGAACAGCATTTATTCGTGTCTTTATTCTTTGATGTCACTTTTGATCAATTTAATGCATCCTTGCTGAATGAAAGTATTAATTACATTATCGTTAATGTAAAGTGTAGCTTGGTGTAAAGTAACTGCAAAAATGGGAAGTCAGAATGATACCATGCAATGGTTTTGTGATTAGGAATGACACTGTTGTGATTCCATCAAGGCAACAGCATCCTGCTGTCACAGAGCCAGTTGCAAGGACAACCTGTCCACATGGCCAGTGGGAGTGTTCTTCAGCATGTCCTATAGACAGAGAGAGAGAACAAGTCAAACAGCAATGAGAGTGAGGATAAAAGAAAGACACCAAGTAAAAAAAAAAATAAGTAAGAGTTAAAGGGAAGGAAGATATTGGAAATGTATTGCCTGGACCTTAGCCATTGTGACGGACTATAACAAGAGTTCAATCAAATGACCGGTTTTGTCGATTAATAGTCACAGATAGTTGATTGCCAATAGTTTTTAAAGTCTTTATGCTTCATTTAGACTGCATTTACACTGCATGGTTCAAGTGACCCAATTCCGATTTTTTCCCTCCTATGTAGCACAGTCCCTGCTCTTGATATACAATCACTGATGAACACATTTGGCTTTAATGAGAGGAAAAAAAAAAAAAAAAAAAACTGTAAGGGTGGATTAGAACCCAGACCCGTTAAGTATGGTTCAGCACGGTTTTGTTGTTGTTGTTGTTTGTTTGTTTTTTATTGTAAAGCACTATTTTAATTTTCATTCAGCATCCATTTAAAAAAATGAGAGCTGTGACCAAACAGACGATTAACAGTAAACAATAATTAAAATTACAGCACAAAAATTTGCTCTTTCATTACACTTTTATGCCGTTTATTTTGGAAAAGAACAACTTACTGTAGACCAGAGGTATTCGAACTCTGCAGGACAGTGAACCCCCCCCCCCAGAACAGAGTATAGCTCCAACTTGACTCAACACACCTGTCTGAATGTTTCTAGTATGCCTAGTAAGACACGGATTGGCTGGTTCAGGTGTGTTTAATTAGGACAGTGGCCCTCCAGGAGCAGGATTGGACACCCCTGGCTTTTTCTGCCTAATACCTCTTTGTATGTTTTAATAAGAGGTTAACAGTTTGTGGTTGATTTAGGCCACTAAAAAGGAGGAAGCAGATAAAGGTCTAAATAAAGGTAAAGACTGTGATCCGTTATTATTCGGTTTAATGTGCGATTAAACACAGGCTACTTTCAAGTCAGAGCATTGAAAAAAAATTATTATTCACATTCATATCTTATCTATCAAAATTCATGGGTAATCGATGCCTACTGAGGTATGAAATTAAGTGCCACGGCACTCTTACCGCATGAGAAAGTACAGTGTTGAATTCTTTGCTAGTTCCTCGTCCATATAAATGAACAAAAGTGAAGGAAGGACCCGAGAACCCGAGTGCAAGGCAATGGTACAAACAGCTTGATAATTTAAATTTGGTGAATTCATGACATTTCACTGTCATCTGAGACCCACTGGCTAAAGATGTCAATGTGATATTTCTAAAGTAAGTTTTTGATCATGCTCGGTCATTGTGGCATGTGACTTGATTGTGTGACAGAATGGACAGTTGAAATGTTGATTTATTTAAATAGCCAGTTCATCCAAAGATGACAATGTATTTTATATAGTTCCAAACCCATTTGACTTCAGGCCACAAAAGGAGAAATCTAGAATAATGTACTAACCATTAATTCCTTATTCAATGAAAGTGAATGGGGACTTATGAATGTGAAAAAAAGTGATGTGTGCTCTGCATTTTTCCCATCCAAGTGCACACACACAGCAGTGAGTAGTGAACAAACAGACAGACAGACAGACACACACACACACACACACACACACACCATGAACTAATTTGGTCCCAGTGCACTATAAGGAAAATAGTGACAAGCATATTCTTTACCATTTTTTCTTTTGGGTTTCACAGAAGAAGGAAAGTCTCGGGGTATACTGCCTCATTTATTCAAGCAATGTGCTTGTTGTTTTTGGTTTATTCAAGCTCTCTGTATAAAAATCTGATCTTGGAGTCTTTATAAACACCTGATTCTGTATCATGGCCATGAGCCAAGGGAAGAGCAAACTTGTGAGTCAATAACCTGCGACAAGACCTGGCATGGTCTTAGCCAGTCATTCAGTTTCTAATAAACTTGCTTGGAAACTAATTTTTCTAGTTATTTAAAAGGAGCGTGACCCCTCCAGCACTGTGTTAACAGTTTATGGATAAATACTGACCTGCAGGAAGAGTATAAATTGAGGAAAACGCTGAATAGGCTTCACCATCAGACCATAGAGAGTAATGCGGTCAACGCTGGGTGCTTGCTTCTTCTGTCAATGTAAAGAGATGCAACCACATATTGAGAGAAATGCAAAGGAAAAGAAAAAGGTAGACCGAGCCATTCCCACATTCAGAGCAGAAGAATCTTGACACTCAAGGGAGTGGGTGGAGGTTAGCATTACACTATTGATTCTTTTATGCCTACCAGCAGACTCTGGCAATCATTAGACTGCGCAGTGTCAGATAGTAGGTGTACTTAAGAGCCCTCCAGCAGGTTTCAAAGCAAGGATATTAGACTATGGTCAACTATGCATTTGTGAAGTTAAAGATGTTAAAGATTCAAGTCACCGTCAAAATGTGTTGCCATGATAACACTACACACTTATTTTGTGCTTTATGCAACTTTAAACAAATTATAACCACAGTCTCACCTTTACAAGGTAAAATATTTAGAATTAAAAAAAATAATTTTAAACCAACATAACCCATTCAGCAAATCATGATATCAGACTTGTCTGAATTGCAACAAGTGAAAGATCTTCTCGCTCTTAGACTAAGCTCAGAGCAATTAAAATGAATGTCCAATTAATTATTTTGTTTTTAATTAGTCTTTTCTGGCTTATCTTTCAGTTTAAAAAAATCGAAAAATCCTTGAAAGAATGTAAAATTACTTGAAAATTAGCACTGCGTCATTTTTTTATACATTTCTTTTTTACTTTACTTTAAATTAATTAATACACATAATCTAAAATCAAAAGAGGTTTTTTTTTTGTTTTTTTTTTCACAGCAGCAGAAAGAGATGATTTAGGGTGAAACTTGTTTCTTCAAGAGGTTATTGACAGCAAATATATGCTCTTACCTTGAGAAACTCCAGAAATGCTGGTTTAGACATGCAGGCTTTCTTAATTAGGGCCATGGCATTGGTGAAGGTATTGATGTAATCACTATATACGTCCAGCACCATGGATTTTGAGAACTAAGAGGAATACAGAAAAATAATGCTTAGAGAAATCACATTTAATTTGACGTTATGTTCATTTTCTGCTTTGTTTAATACATCTGTTAACATGTACAGTTTTCTCCTTCAGAGCTGAGACTGCTCTTGAATTTTGCTGTCATGGGGGGGGGGAAGGACACTCTAAAGGTGATTACAGGGCAAAGAGATGGAAGTAAACCGTAATTTTAGTGCTGTATTTATGCAGCGCAGCACCACTGTTTGCCATCCCAAGGACCTAAACATCGTTGACAGTCCATTACTGCCGGGTGTTTTAAAGTATAGGCAAAATGGCAGCCATCCATTCCTTCTGCTTTGATTGAAGCTGAATAGACCTGCTGACAGCAGCAGTGCTCGCAGGACATGGAGAGAACATTAACGAGCCACAAATAGACGTTAACCCCTGTCAAACTGTACCTCCACTTTGGGACCACCGAGTATGGCAGGAAATGATACACGCACAAAAATATGTTTTTAATCAGCAAACACACATACAGGGCAAATTTAAGAACAAAAGGCAGCACTTTAGAGCATTCAGTATTTCAGTGCAAAATCTATCAGGATTGTGCTATGAACTGCTAATAATTCGCAGCTCATAACTATTTTACATTTTTACGAATTAGTCGCTAATTTATATGAAATCATACAATATCATTCTCATTTGTATATAGCACTTTTCACAATACATATGGTTTCAGAGAAGATTGTAATATTTTCATGCCTTATAGTCACAAGATTACAGCTAGGTGATGATATGCAGTAGTTTACAATTTGACAAAAAAATCAAGCATCTTTTTATGTGAGCACTGTATGCATTTACTTATATATGAAACAATTTTATTAATAACAGATGTTTGTGTACATTTTGATTATGGCAAAATAATTAATCAAATGATCATCCAATAGTAGACAAGAATGTCATAACCAAGCAAATATATATAGGCACAGTATAGATGAACACAAGTTCACGATTTTAAAAAGCCAATTTAGGTATCAGATTTCCATAATCAATCTGGTGATTAAAACAACAGAGACAATGCATGCAAATAATTTATGCTTTTTTCGTCTGCAGTTCAACCATAGCAAATTTTCCCCACAGTGTGTTCATATGTACTATAACAGAAAAACTGTTTAAACCAGTATAATATGATGTGTTATATGGGTATTGGGTCTATTTTCTGCTTTCCAATGCACAGCAGTGCAACTTCAGCTGTAAGTGTTCTCTCTATGGTACTATTTTGCTCGAGGGACTTTATAAAGACCACTAGTGCTATGGAATAGAAGCAGGTCGGACAGGCCAAACGCTCTCTTTAAACCGAAGAATAATGAGAACAGCTTATGGATGCTGCCTATGAGGAGGGTTACCCCAGACATCTCATTCATCAGTCCATTACACGCCCTGCAGCCCAATGATACCAACATGCTTACTTTGGTAAAAGACAGCCATCCTCACTCACAGTAATTGTCTATGCTTTTAAAGTAAACTGGAGCAGAGCACTGTTAACACCTGAAAAAGCTTGCAAGTAATTTTCAAGAATTTTCCTACTCACTGAAGCTACAAACAGGTCCCCAATCTTTTCACAAGAGTCCCATTCGGCCACCCAAGATGCCAGGGCAATCTGGAACATGGAGTGGCATTGCATGATCTCCCGCAGACGGAAAAAAATGGGCCTGATTTTCCTGACACTCAGGATCCGAGGCTCAGCCTCCATCAGAGGTCGCTGGTATTCCTAAAGGACCATGGAAGATGGAGAATTTTTTTTTATTTATTTTTTTTTATGTATGCTATTACTGAAATATTTTTATATTTATAAATGAGGAATAATTCATTTACAGCTCTGACTTGCCTCACCTTGACAAGGGAGTCAGATTAAAAATGTGCTGAATTAATCTTAACAGCAAGGTGAAAATTTTCAATATGCATTATCCATTTCATTCATTTGAATATAAATACAAAGTGTGCAATTTACATATATGAATACGTCTTTGGAATAATGCATGTGCTAGGACAAAAGGAGATACAGTACATAGATCACCTCTTTCAGCATTTCCTGATTCAGTTAGTCTTTGTTATTTTGTATGAATTACGCTTTGTTTCAATATAGGATGTCAGATTTATTCAGTCTTTTTGAATTTATTCACTACTGGTCAAAAGCTTGTAATCATGAAGATTTTTGTATGTTTTTGATAGAAATCTTATGCTTTACAAAACGACATTAATTTGATTAAAAAAAACAGTGAAAACAGTAATATTAAATATTATTACAGTTTGAAAAAAAATATATTGTAATATATATTAAAATGTGCGATATGACTTGTGCGAAAAAGGGTTAAAGATGCAATAGGTGATTGTCTTCATAAACATTTTTTGTTATACTGGTTGAAAGTCTCTTCACATCCCAATAGCAATCATTAAGTTAAGTGGTTTAAATTTATTTATCTGTATTTTTTATATATTCTGTGGAAGGTGTAGGACCAAGAAATGTATGTCCAATCAAAACGCTCGGTCCGAGTGTTTTAAATGGCTTTCCTACCTGCCTGTCAACGTATGCACACATTGTTCGTGCAGACAGAATAGGTCATTAGCGCATTTACATACACTGTGCAGACAGAGCTAGAATGGCAGACAAACATCAACAACCCAGTCTTCCTTCCTGGTATTGTAGTACTTTTAAAGTTTTCTCGCTGGTTAATGACACATGATGTAGCCTAGCGGTTCCCAATTCCAGTGCTCTCGCACATATTTTGCATGTCTCGCTTAACACACCCGATTCAGATGACCAACTCGAGCTACATGAATGAACCGTGTTCCAATCGATATGATCCCTACACCATGTTCATTGCTCCCTACTCCCTGAGCAGGGGTTTACTTCACTTCGAAACATGGACTGGAATTGGGAACCGCTGATGTAGCCTACTGTAGTAATGTTGGCTCTGGTATTCTGGTCTGTGAGAATAATTGCGTTTACAGGGGAGTGGCTTTGATCAGCGATTGCAGGGAGGGTGAACCGTTCACTTTCAGTGCTATCAGGCTAATGTTAGCATTTTCCAAGATCTCCTATTGCACCTTTAATGCAAATAATGGGAGATGTTAAAACATTTTGCAAAAAAAAAAAAAAAGAACAAACATTTGGATGAACCATTCATTTGTTAATGTTAATTCTCCCTCTTATATTGGCTTTGACTGTTTTGCTATGTGGTCAAATTGTGCGCAGCAAAATATTTGTTTAAGCTTGATTTCCTTAAATTGCAAAACAAGCTAGTAATGTTAGATAAACTACAAGAGCTAATCTTTAGAAGCAAAGATACTTTGCTGGTTAGACTGTGGATACAATAGATTTTTCATGGCTGCTTTCGTAGTCTCCAGCACTAATGAATTATCGACGAAAAGAAAATAAGACAAAGGATAAGGCAATGGGACTATATCTTTTTCTAAAGATGCATCTGCCCACAACGGCACTACTAAACTTAATTACACAGCCCCCCATTCCCATGCTTTAAGGCCACTTTATACCTGATCTAAACACCCTAGACCATGTCTAGCACGCTATAAAGAGAGCAGGAATTTTAAAGTATACCCGACAGAGCTTTGATTTGACAACAAAGCTTGGAGACAGATCCTGAATGACTAGTTTCATAGAGCGTAAAGCTGTCATTGATCTGTGATTAAATTTTAGACGGTGCCCGTGCCTTCAAAGGAGTGTGATAACAAATGCTTTTCACTCCACTGCTAGCTGAGATCAGAATTATGTGTAATGAAACTCCACACTACGAAATCCAGCAGACCTGCATGCTTCCATTTAAAGGAATGTAAATGTCAAGGCAAATTCAGTATTAAAGAAAACTTAGTGTTATCTTTTGTTTTGAAAAGCAGGCTTTTTCACATTTGAAAGAGTCTTGACATTATTAGTAAACCTTCCAAAACTTTTGTTTTGTAATTATAAGAATGATTTAACCATTTCAAGACAGAAATAGGTGACATTTTGACTAATGATTCAATGTACTGTACATATAACAAGCATTCCCAAAAAAAAAAGAAAGGTGGCAATAATATTAACTACTCTTTGTTTAATATATTTTGAAGTATCAAAGGATTGAGTTTCAGTTTGATCTTAACACACTGAAAAAAAAGGTTTCAAAAATGTCAAAAGATTTTGTCATTGTCATTTTTATTTAATTTTTTTCTCACCAACACAGCTGATTCAGGGACAGATGCAACATTATCTTACCTGCAGAATCCGTTTCAGAGAGTCCAGGGAACTCCTCTCACTCTGGAGCCCAAAATATGGCGTCGGACAATCTGTGGTTGAGTTGAAAGACATTTATACATTCATAGTAAGTAGGACACAAGAGAAAAAAAAAATTATTTCTACTTGAAATAGATTTGTTTACATTACAAAAAAAATTAAAAAATCTGTCCGTTTAATACATAATTGCTGAATAAAAGTATTTATTTGAACAGCAGTGTATATCTATTGTAAATGTGTTATATTCTCTCTCTCTCTCTCTCTCGGCATGAATGTAAATTATACAATATTGCCAAAGCTTAGTGTACATGTATAGAAAAAATGAAATAAATAACAAAAAAAAAAATGAACATCACAGTAATGGAACTGATTATAATAACATCTTATAATATTAAACTAACAAATTATAACATTTGTGTGAACATTTGATACCACAGTCTTAAACTTACATAGAAATACACAAACATACTAAGGATCACTGTGGTGCACTATAGGGTCAGACACACTGAGGTCACACACACACACACACACACACACACGTTCACCTGCCTGTCTCTCAGGCTGTGGCACGTCCACACGTATCTCGCAGCCAGTGCTGCTGTGTGTCCCTCTCCTAATATTATCTTTATTTTTTCTGTTTCACTAATTGCTGTAAAGTTCTGTATTAAATTTGTGAATTTGTTAAAGTATAGGTCTCTTATGGAAGTGTATTTCTGACAGTGCAGGAGGAAGTGCGTCTCTGTCTCGATCTCTCCTGTCTGACAGTGAGCACACACTCTTCTCTCAGCTGGGGTGAAGTGCACGGCAAGGACGGTTCGAAAGAGGAGAGGCATAAGCCACAGTGTCTCGCACCCACTATTAAAGCTGATGGAGGATTGGTGATGATCTTTGTGTACTTCAGCAAGCCTGGAATCGAACACATTTGTCTTTTTGAAGGCCAAAAGAATCAACTTGCTTCCTTCTGCTCTGACAATGTTCCCCAGCTCTGAGAATTTGTTTTACAAGCAAGACAATGCTCCATGCATGATGGTCAGGTCAATCAAGGTGTAGATAGGGGGACCACCAGAACAGATCTTGGCCAGCGCAATCTCCAAACCTAAACCCCATTGAAAACCTGTGGAATGTGATCAAGAGGAAAATGGATGGTCACAAGGCATCAAACATAAATTTTTGCACCAGGAGTAACAAAGTCACCCAACAGTAATGTGAAAGATTGGTAGAGAGCATGCCAAGACGCATGGAAGCTGTGATTGAAAATCAGGGTCATTCCATCAAATATTGATTTCTGAACTCTTCCGGAGTTAAAACATTAGTATTCTGTCATTTAAAGATGAATACGAACTGGTTTTCTTTACATCTTTCGAGGTCAGAAAACACAGCATCTTTTTTGTTTTGATCAATTGCCATTTTCTAAAAGACAATGTTTATTTGGAATTTGGGAGAAATGTTGTCAGTAGTTAAAATAAAACAAAAATGCATTATAGTTACAATGGCACAGATGTTTGAATATGAAAAGAAAACCGCTTCATTTTGGTTGGGACAATACTGATGCAAATGTTACTACCAAACTGATGGCTTTTCTCAAATGTGTATATTTTGGCATAGATTGTGTACACACTCAATTAAAAATGCCAATAAATACATATACACGCACCTGTTGGCTGCTAAACCCATCTGGCATTGGTCCCAGTTGTGCAGGTGGATGTTTTGCCTCTGATACCATTACATCCAGATACCCTGCATCATCCTCAGTGTCATCTGTCAGGATACACAAAAACATGTTCAAACATTTTATATACCCCTGTAAAGCTAGAAAGGAGATGCTCAAACAGAAAAAAAAAAGTACATTCTAGCTCATTACAGAGCAGGCTGTTCTAAACCACAACCAAACATCTTTTCAAATCCACAAGGCTACAAAGGAAAACCATCCGACATACAATTTTGCTAACGGCTTAAAATCTACTCATAAGTTTTTAGAGGGTCTAGAAATAATAAAACAAACAGAATATCAAAATCAAAATGTTTAGCACTATACGCAGTGTGGTACATCATTTAGAGTGCAGTTTCAATCGGCATCGCACCAGTCTCCACTTCCAAATGTTAATCTTACCCTGTTGTTCAGTGGGGCATTATGGGGAACAATCTCAGCCAATTTTCCTGTGCATCAAATGCCCTCATCAGCTCTTCTCCCCTACCTTTTATTTTAAAGACCCAATCTGACTTATAATAATTTTCTGCTTCTCAAATATTTCTAGCTTTTTTTCAGCCTCCGACTTCCAGGAGTCCATTTTTTAAAAAGGAGAATACAAGAAAGCGGTACTGGACTCCATCAGCCTTTTTCTATAGTTTTTGACTCTGTGACAGTCAGATCATCTGCGATCTATAAAGAGGTCTAGCTTAATTTAATGAGCAGCCCTTTCCATCTGAGAGAAAACGTATTAGAAATGTATAATTGCTTTTTTCCTGAATGGGATTTTTTTTTTCTATCAAAGGAAAAGTAGTGAGGATGAGTGCTTGAAAGAAGATAAATTCTCAGATGAAATCATTCTTAGATTACTTGAGTGCTCCTTTTTATGTATATTTTTTATGGAATAAAAACTCTCCTCATCACGGCAATTTTGGTATTCTCCAGGCCACCTTTCGTTCCGGTTCGTGCTGCCCGCATCAGCTGATGGACCTTTCTCTGGTTTACAACAGAGAAAGAGAAAGTGAGATACAGAGAGGGACTTTCAACAAGAGAAAAAAAGAGACGGAGGGTACGTTCCAATCGACAATAAGTGCTCTGCAAAGTGAACCACAAATAGCAATATTTAAGAGAGATTTCAAATCGTAGGGAATGTATAGCATATAAAAAATGATCAATATATAAATTTAGAGGAAGTGAACAAGGAAACTTACTTTGATCATATGGAAATTTAAGCAAATTTAATGAAAGTTCAATAAAATTTTAAAACAGATTTATTTTGTAACAATATAAATGTCTACTGTCACTTTACTCCAGTTTAATGCATCCTTGCTTAACAAAAAAAGTATTAATAATCCTACTTCCCTTTAAAAATTTGAGCAATAGTGTATCTATTGTAAATTATGCTAATTTGTATTACTTTATATTTTAATAAAAAATTATATTAAGTAGTAGCATTTCATAAATGATATTGTATTATTCAGAATATACAGACAATCTGCATGTTTTATTTGTCTGTGTTTGATGACTTGAAGTTCAGATATTCATATGACCAAACTAAATCAAGTGCAGTGAACTTCTACAGATATCTCTTCTGCTCTGTTTGTAGGGAGCAGCAAACACTCTATGGACCCTGATATTTAGAAGACAGAAAAAAGAAAAAAACAGAAAAGCAAGACACAGAGAAAGTGAAAACTCAATTGAAAGAGATTTGCCCTCCTGAAAATGTTTAACATATGCAGTGCTTTAAATGCTGGTCCCAAGCATGGGATGCTGGGATGTCAGTACCAGGCTTCTTTACTGCATTTCAGTTTGACTGGTCGACAGCGTGTCTATGTTGGTCGGCAACAACAGGCCAGAATAAACCAGCATGAAAATTCAGACTGGTCTTATCAGCAGGGAAAAGTGAAAAAGAGAAGGAGTGTAACCTCGTACCCAGGTGACTGTGATTGTGTCAATCGACAGCTTTGAGCTAGTTCACCCTGCTAAAGTCCATTCTTCTCCATACGTGCATAAGTGTACCTGATGTCTGCCCCACAGTCTCATGGCTAGCTCCTTTTTGGTCCTGGTGTAACGTTTTCTCAGTCGTCGCACATCAGGGGAGAGCTATGGATATCATCACGGCAACAACGCAGGCCATGGGTGAGAGCGCAATAACAATAGCAACATGGAGTAGAGGAAGGAATCAAGGGGTAAGCATAAAAGTGAAATGACTGGATTCCGAAGCATGGCTTAATTTTTAAGTCAAAGCAGTGTGGGAAAGACAGAGGAAGATAAGTTTTTGACAGAACGTGCAAATTCACTAATGCAAATCTCAGACAAGGACCTCTAAATTTTCATAAAAACAAAGCCACAGGATGCGTCTAAACCTGGATGGGAAGGCATCACATCCACATCCAATGTTTGTGAAACATGCTGTCGAATAATACGCCTTCATCTGGTTTTCAAAGGATGCATCGATGCTGCCTTCAACGCTTTATGACATCCTTTAGAAATCATTCTATTATGTTAATTTGGGAGTTCACAAAATATTTCTCAATGTCGAAAACAGTTGTGATTTTTTAGGATTCGTCAGTAAATAGAAAATTCTAAAAGAACTACCTTTTGTAAAAGTCTCCACTGTTACTTTTGATTAATTAAATGCATCCTTTCTAAATAAAAGTATTCATTTCTTTATTACAAAAATATCTTACTGTCCCCAAAATGTTGAACTGTGGTGTATATTCATAAATACTTAAAATCCATTTCCCAGAAAAAAAGAAAAAAAAAACAGACATTGCAGTCATTAAATATGCCAGTTACTGTTATTTTTTATAATTAAACGGTTTCTGAAACAGTTGAAAAGACAAAAAGCCTACTTACTTAATACTGTAGTGAAGTCAACTGTTGCTTGTTCATCTTGTGAGTTAATTTTAATCTTAACAAGCCCATTAAAGGCACTTTTGAAAGAAAATCATTCCTTTCCAATTATACATGCGCTAAAAAAGCTGAAGGGATAACTGGTAAACTGAGCTCAAATCACTGTGGTATTAGACTCAGCAATCTAATTCTTGCTTATCATGAGTCGCCTGGCAGTAGGAATCTTATGGATTCCAATGGAGGTAAAGGTGAGCCTGGCCATGGGAAATTGGTTTCTGGGGGACTGCTGCCTAGGCAAAGTGTTTTCCATACCAGTGTGACCTCATGAACGTGTAAGGGCAGAAAACACAGTGCACACTGAATTTAAATTCGAAGCAATACAGAGCAGTTGTGTCAGTTTGTCAGTTAGGCCTGGCATTAGTAGCGATTAGGCAAGTGTTGGCCAACACTGCACTCTAGTGGCAGCAAAGCACACTGCAACCCTTCACAGATCATAAATCATAGAACCACGTACCAGTCAATCAGCCTGCAACCTTGGAGGGTTTAAATCTTTATGAACATTTGTAGTTTATCATTATGAAGAATATGGAAATGTGTGGGAAGATAAATCAGATGCCCGTCAATATGTAATTATTGCAGTCGTGGGGAGTCATGAATTAACACACACACGCACCTTGCTGCAAGTTGGAGCCCTCTCAGAGTCAGACTGCTCATCATCATAGCTTTCGAACTCACTTGAGCTCGAGCCATTGAGCCCTTGCAAGCCCTCCTCTTTCTGAATGTCTTCATAGATCAAGTCAGCTGACACACAATACAGCAATACAGTCCTGTAAACAATTCCGATGACATGGTGAAAAGAAATATCTATACAAGACATAGATGGGTGTTCTTTCAGCTATAGACATTTTTAGCCCTTGTGAAAAAAACTGATTTCTACCTCGTCAAAAAAAAAAATTTGATTTCCATCTCCAGCTCAAATGAACAATTGTGTTTGATTACATTCTGCGGTGGAAATGACATGAGGCAAGATTTTCTAATCAGCACAAAGAAATGTCGCTGCTACCAATTTATGTGGCAGTAAATATTTTATTTTCAACATTGCAGCAGCCTAATAAAACATGCGTGACACTAGATAGATTTATAATCAACATGTTAATAGTTTCATTAATTCAAAAAAATATATATTTTCAGTATTTTTTACATTTAATTTTAGCTAAATTACACACACATATATATTATATATATATATATATTTCACTGTCTACATTTCTACATTAAAATTAAAAACTGATATAAACCATTTTCACATAATCAGTTATGCCACTGCAACATCTACTAAATCATACAGGCAGGTGCGCAGGAAATCTGAAAAGCATAATCTAACAAAAATAGATGAACCCACACACTGCTATATTGCAGTGCCTGATGAAGTTTGCATGACCGAAAGGTTGCAGTAAAATTAAAAGATTTAGTTTAGATTGTATTGCTCATGAGTAAAAAATACATATATAAATGTATTCAGTAAGTAGAAATATTAATTAGAAGAGTATAGTAAATAGTTTCCAAACATTTAAATATAATATGACAAAGGGGAGAAATCTGAATATTGTATACCCCTGGCACATAAAAGTGCTTGTACTATAGAAGAAACACCCAGATACATGCAACAATCAACAAACAGTCTTGGAGATCTATACTGTATGCTAAAATGACAATCTATGACTGACCTTCTGTGGAAGACAGATCATCACAGGGTACATCATCATAGATCACCTCCGGACCAGCTGTCTGGTGTTCTGACTCAGCAGAGGCCTCACCTGGGAAATTTTTTTTTCAATTAAATTAAATTAAATAAATAATAAAAAAAAAAACTTAAGGTCTGTGAGTGCATTATTTTGGGTGTGTTCACTATATAAAAGCAAAAGGAGGATGGCTATGAAACTTTTGAAAACACTACCTTGACAGAAAATAGAGAACAGAGCATCAAAAACAAAACTGTTGCTCTTTGCTTGAATTATTTATAGGATTTTATGATCTGAGAGCTGCTTCCCAAAAGCTGCAGTGTTTATCCAAACAAACACACATACATATGGTCATATCATTTCATCTTGTATGTTTTGTGCTGTTTTTGTGCTACTTACTGTATGTGATCGGCTTTACCCTGTATTCCTAAACTGTAGTGCTCCAATCAGCATCAATCAAAACATGCCAACAAAACGGAACTTTGAGTGCAGCACTGATTTTCTTTTAAAAGATAATTTATCGAGAACGATTTCTTGTTAAAATTATGAAAAGCTCTGTTTCCAATTGATCAAACATAGAGTTGCATTCGAAGGAAAAACACTGAACTAAAGGCTGGTCATACAGCAGTAAGCTGACACTATTTAAACGTGTATACTCGTTGTCATATATCAACTCTGTGCATGTGCGCACACAACAACCAAGCCGTCTCTCAGACAGTTATTTTAGAATTACCTTCGTCCCGCCGCTGTGACACAATCCCACTTCAAACGCGCACTCCGGATTCGAAACTTCAGTCTGGGACACAGCTAGCTTATGACACTTGAAACTAATAATAAGCCATTAGAGGTTGCTGTGACAACTGATTGGTCTGAACTAATCTAGTAAACCTATTGGTGAGCGGTAGACACAGGCACTATAAAAATACAATTAAGGGTTTAATTATAAAGCTTCTTGGTTGGGAAAAAGATTATTTTAGTTAATGTGCTCAGGGTATTTGATGGTAGTTTTCATATGGATTCTACTGTTATGAGATTTTTAAGGTACGTTTAGTTTAAGTTTGCAACCTAATTTTTTTTTTTTTTTTAAGGTGGGTTTTCAAGTTACTAAAATTAAGTTTCTTACAGTTTGTCTTTGGCGGTATTTTTAAGCCTTGGTGTTCATGACAGCATTGGGACTGGTAAGTTTATTTAAATTATGTAATTGAAGTTTGTCAACAATGTAATTGTGATGTCTCTTGTCTTTTTGTTGCAGTTGATGACTATAGCTCTGTCAGCAATGGAGGTAACCCTGATATTCCAAAAGATGGTCGACCCATGCAGGATGATGTTAAACCACAAAGTGTTTACACATGGTATGGCCCAGGAGATGTTGCTGGACCAATCAGGCCTCGGCGATCTAGGAATATAATTTATCGTGCTGCAGTTAAGGGAGGCTATGGTTCTGAAAGCTACAATTCTCAGACTGGCTCTTCAGGTGGTCCCGTGACAAGTGGAGGTTCTGGTTTAGACCGTAGTAGCCAGCTTCAGGGCTTTCAACTTGCTTCAGTTGGAAGTAGTCTTGTGGGTAGTGCAGCAGGTATGGGCATGTCAGGGTATGGTTTAAGTCGTTCAGTTAAGCTTCAAGGCTCTGATGCTATTGGTTCTTCCATGGTCTTGATGCCATTGCAGCGACATAGTGATTCTGTTTTTAAGCCAGAGCAGCTAACTCCCCAAGTTCCTCTGCAGACCAGCAATGACTCCGTGGCAGAGCCTGGCAGTCAACAGCTAGTGCAGACAATCTCCCAGTCCAACGGTCCGCAACCAGCACAAGCCAGCTCTGGAACCATGGCCCAGTCTAGCACCCTGCAGTTAACCCAGACCAGTGGCCAACAACTAGCACAGGCCAGCTCCCAGTCTGCAAGGCAGTCAAATAGATTGCCCCTTAAGCCTCAGAAAGCTAGAGTTTGGCAAACTAGTTCTAAGCTTTTTTCAGGTTCCAGGCCAGTTCAGGATCCAAGCTTTAGCCATTACTGTGGCCAGAAACCGGTACAAACTAGCTTTAAAACTGTAGTACAACCAAGCAGCCAACAACTAGCACATATCATCCAGCCTAGTAGTGAACAACTGTCACAAACCAGCTTTCAGTCTGTGGCCCAAGCCAGTAGCCAGCAACTTTCACAAGCTACTAACCTGCCTTTGGTTCAGCCCAGTAGCCAACAACTACAAGAACAGGCCAGCTCTCAGTTTCTGGTCTGGCCAAGCAGCCATCTAGCACAAGCCAGCTACCATTCAGTGGCCCAGTCTGCTGCCCAACAACCAGCACAAGCCAGCTACCATTCAGTGGCCCAGTCTGCTGCCCAACAACCAGCACAAGCCAGCTACCATTCAGTGGCCCAGTCTGCTGCCCAACAACCAGCACAAGCCAGCTACCCATCTGTGGCTCAGCCCAGTGTCCAACCAGTACAAGCCACTTACCTGCCTGTGGTTCAGTTCAGCAGCCAACAGGTTCAGGCAAGCCATTCTGATGCCCAGTCCAATGGAATGCATCCAGCACAGGGCAGATATATGTCTGAGGCACAGCCCAGTAGCCTGACTCTTTTCAAGCCCCAAAAAGGTAGGCTTCAATTTGTTTCGAAGCTCTTTTCTGGTACCAGGCCGCTCCGGAATCCAAGTTATAGCTCTATGGTTCAGTCAAGTAGCCAACCAACTGCACAAGCAAGCTATCAGTCAGTAGTCCAGCCTGCTGTCCAACAACCAGCACAAGCCACTGACTCACCTGTGGTTCAGCCCAGCAGCCAACTCCTAGAACAGGCCAGCTCTCAGTCTGTTGCCCAGCATATCACCCAACTAGCACAACCCAGCTACCCATCTGTGTTTCAGCCCAGTGTCCAACCAGTACAAGCCACTTATCTGCCTGTGGTTCGGCTCAGCAGCAAACAAGTTCAGTTCAGCCATTCTGTTGCCCAGTCCAGTGGAATGCGACCAGCACAGGGGAGCTATATGTCTATGGCACAGCCCAGTATCCAACAAACGCAAGCCAAATTCCAATCTGTGGCCCAGGCCAGCAGCCAGCAACTCTCACAAGCCACTGACCTGCCTGTGGTTAAGCCGAGCAGCCAACTACTAGAAAAGGCCAGCTCTCCATCTGTTGTCCAGCTCAGCACCCAACTAGCACAAGCCAGCCAGCCATCTGTGGCTCAGGCCAGTGTCCAAGCAGTACAAACCACTGACCTGCCTGTGGTTCAGCCCAGCAGCCAGCAACTAGAACAGGCCAGCTCTCAGTCTATTGCCCTGCCCAGTAGCCAACTAGCAGAAGCCAGCTACCAATCTGTGGCTCTACTCGGCAGACCACAAATCACTCAGGCTGTTGACTTGTCAGTGTCCCAGCCCAGCAGCCAACAACCAGTGCAAGGCAGTGACCAGTCTGTTGGCCAAACCTCCAGCCAGCAACTAGTTCAGGCCAGCCAATCTGTTCAGTCCAGTGAACCACAACTAGCACAGGGCAGCTTTAGGTTTGTGGCACAACCCAGTAGGGTGACTCTCTTCAAGCCCCAAAAAGGTAGGCTTCAGTTTGGTTCCAAGCTTTTTTCTGGAACCAGGCCACTCCAGAAACCAAATTATAACTCTGTAGTTCAGTCCAGTAGCCAACATCCAGCACAAGCCAACTTTCAGTCAGTGGCCCAGCCTGCTGTCCAGCAACCAGCACAAGCCAACTTTCAGTCAGTGGCCCAGCCTGCTGTCCAGCAACCAGCACAAGCCAACTTTCAGTCAGTGGCCCAGCCTGCTGTCCAGCAACCAGCACAAGCCAACTTTCAGTCAGTGGCCCAGCCTGCTGTCCAGCAACCAGCACAAGCCAACTTTCAGTCAGTGGCCCAGCCTGCTGTCCAGCAACCAGCACAAGCCAACTTTCAGTCAGTGGCCCAGCCTGCTGTCCAGCAACCAGCACAAGCCAACTTTCAGTCAGTGGCCCGGCCTGCTGTCCAGCAACCAGTACAAGCCAACTTTCAGTCAGTAGCCCAGCCTGCTGTCCAGCAACCAGCACAAGCCAACTACCCATCTTTGGTTCAGCCTGCTGTCCAACAACCAGCACATTCCAGATGCCAATCTGTAGTCCAGCACAGTGGAGAAACCGATTGGATGCCACTGCAGGCCCAAGGGGGACAACTTTATCAAGTTGGCTCCAAACTTTATTTATGCCAGGAGTATGTATTGCAGCCAAGTTGCCAGCATGCAGCCCAACCAGGATCTACTGAATATCAACCTCCATCAAGACCAGTATTTCAATCCTTAGTTCAGCACATCAAACATGTTAAACAACCTAGTCACCAGGCCCCAGTGAAGCCTGAGCAGGACACCCATTTGTTGGAGTTACCCAAGAGCTATATCCCTTCTGGACCACTGCAGTCAACGCTGCAGTCCACTTTCAGACTAGCACAACCGCCTGAACAGTCTAGCCACCAGCCTCCAGTTATTCCAAGCCAACAGCCTCTTGCTAGGCACGGACTGCCCAGTTATGGTTCTGAATCACAGCTCAGTGGACTGCAATCTGGACCTCTGAGGCAATTGCAAGCACAATCCCGATACCAGGCACTGCCAAGTTCTGAGACAGTCTCTCAGTCTGGATACCTTGTCTCTATGGCAGGGCAGTCCAGTTCCCAGCCTCAAATGCTGCCTAGCCGCCAGTCACTAGCACAGTCTGGCTACTTATCCCCAGCCATTCCAGTGCAATCTCAGTACAAGCCCCAGGTACAGTCAAGTTACGAGACCGTATCGCAGCCTGGGTTCCAAACATCTATGCCTGGGCAGTCAAGTTACCAATCTGTATCCCGATCCAGTTCCCAAGCCTTGGAGCAGCCAAGTAGTCACCATTTCAAGCTATGAGTCTGTGTCTCAGTCCGTGCAACCAGAACTTCAGTATCCAGCACTGAATTATCAGCCTGTCACAAACCAGAATGCTCCTGGACCAGCTAAAAGTAGCCAGCATTCATCCCAAAGCAGGTTCTGGTTGTTCCAACAAGTGAAATCATAGCGGTTTACTTGTTTGCAGCTTTCTGGTTTTGAATGTTTTTGAAAATATCAATAAAATGTCATTTAGCAAGTGTTTGTGTTGGGTCTTAAGTGAAGACTTTTAAAGTCTTAAAGAAATTGGGTGGAAAAATGTGAGGATCTTGCACCTCTAGTAGGGTTTAAGCTGGCTGATCTAAGCGTTCCATTGAACACCATTTATTCCCCTGGTTTCACAAAGGGCTTAAGCCTATTCCTAGACTAAAATGTGTGTCTGAGCTGTGTTGACTGAAAAACTTGCATCGTTAGAGTTACAGTATGGCCTAAAGATGCTTTTTTTTTTTTTTTTTTTTTTTTTTAAGGCACCTCCATAAAGTTTGGTTAATGTCCTAATTGAACTGCCACTTCGTCCCCTTGGAATTAAAAGGTTATATCTGACATTTTTGTCAATGGAGTTATTCCCATATTCTTGTGTCAACGTATTTACATTGTGGGGTTTTTTTTTTTTTTTTTTTTTACATTTATGGGACTTTTTAATAAACAAGGTAGAGCTGTAGTCAAGTCCAGTTTGTCAAGTCCAGGACTAATCAAGACTGAGTCCAAAGAGGTTCGAGTCCAAGTCAAGTCCAAAAGTTTCAAGACCGAGTCCAAATGAGAGAAAAATGGGTCCTCTTCAAGACCACATATACTACTGATAATGTTTGTGATGCGAGAGACCGCATATCTCCTATTCTAAGAAAATAATTTTACATTATTATTTGTAATGGTCAAAAAGCATGTGCAAAGTAACAACTCTGTAGGACAGGGGTCTCCAAACTAGAACCTGGATGGCCAATGTCCTGAAAAGTTTAGCTCCAACTCGCCTTAACACACATGGAAGATTAGTGTCTAGTAAGAGCTTGATTAGCTGGTTCAAGTGTGTATAATTAGGGTTAACGCTAACAGGGGCGTTACACAAGATCCTGGGCCCTATGCATAGGCAGTCCTGATGGGCCCCCATGCCCCCCACCCATGAAAATATCCAGGTAAAATATATAATAATTTCAGATTCATACTTTTCAAGGGCCCTCTCTTCCTTTGAGGCCCTGGTAATGAGTAGGCCTACTGGTTTTACCCCCAGTCCGACCCTGGGAGCTAAACTATAAAGGACACTGGCCCTATAGAACAGTTTGGAGCTGTAAGGTCAAATTATTTTTATGTACTTTATTTTTATTTTATTTACTTAATAATGCTGCTTTTGCTGACATTATGTCTGTGGTCAAAAATTTATATGACTGATGCCTTGGCACAGTGCACAGACACACGCAAAGCTCGGGATATGAAAAATGCACGCAGCAAGGCTAGAAGGGATACGTTTGGCTCTACTGGGCATGCGCACATAAATACAGCGAAATATTTGTCATACTGTAATAGTGCTTGCATAGACTACTCGGCGCTGTTGGAAACAATCAACTACTCCAGCATGCATTAACCATAATTCATACAAAGTGTTTGCAAGTACGACGTGAATTTTAGAATTACAATAAGAGCTGTTACTATATGACCTTATCTATGTTGCATGTAAAAATAAAATATGTAATGTAATAATTAGGGTTGTGCCTGAAGCCGAATACCGTATTCGGAATGACAAGGATAATGGCTTAAAAAACGAATACCGGACAAGGAATAATTCTGCCTGAATAGGCAACCCAGTGATGTGAATGATATATGTGCTCATATATATATAGCCTAACAAAATCAGACCCTTCACTGAAAGCCTAAAAAACAAGCGATCATGGCACATGACACATTTGAGACGCATGTTACCAGATGACAACTAGTGATCATTTTCCCCTATCAGAGACAGATCTTAATACTAGGGTTTAAACAGGGCCTATATAATATTATCCTCATAAGAAACCCAGTTCAGTTCTCTGTAATATTAAAGCTTTGCAATTGATGTTGCTGTTTTATCTTCATTGTTTGTAGTTCTCTTGAATCAGGGATGAAACGTAGTTGTCATGATAGGATATGTAACACCTGAACACAGGGACGGACTGGCCATCTGTGTGATCTGGAGAATCACAGAACGGCCGGTACTCCAGGACGGCCAGCGGGTCTGCACACCACCCGCCAAGCATGCAGTCATCACCGTTTTCCCCCCCACTAATCTGTTTTACACTCCAGTACTGTAGGTGGCAGCAATGCGCCTTTAAGTTGGATGCCAGCTGCACTGGCCGTGGCCGCCAAGTAAGGAGAAGAAGAAGTGGAAGAGTAGGAAGAAACCAACAGCAAAGACGTTAACGTTAGATAGAAGAAGCATAGAAACAAACAAACAATATGCATAACGCACCGTGTGTAAAAAACGGAAAGAAAAGGGTGCGGCTGAGAAGGCGAGAGATAAAAAATGCGGAATTTAGATACTGAAGCCGCTAAATGTCCCAAACTAACTGAAATATATAGCAATATTTTCCAGCAGCAAAAGTGAAAAGTGACGTGACATTCAGCCAAGTATGGTGACCCATACTCAGAATTTGTGCTCTGCATTTAACCCATCCGAAATGCACACACACAGAGCAGTGAACACACACACACACACTGTGAGCACACACCCGGAGCAGTGGGCAGCCATTTATGCTGCGGCGCCCGGGGAGCAGTTGGGGGTTCGATGCCTTGCTCAAGGGCACCTAAGTCGTGGTATTGAAGGTGGAGAGAGAACTGTACATGCACTCCCCCCACCCACAATTCCTGCCGGCCCGGGACTCGAACTCACAACCTTTCGATTGGGAGTCCGACTCTCTAACCATTAGGCCACAACTTCCTTAAAGCAGCACCTATATATAATATAATATTAGCAGCAGTGAAGAAGTCCAGCCACAACTATGCAGCAACATGCCATCAGTGATGATGAGGGACAGAAAGATGAGCTGGTTCCACAGGCAGATCCAGATCCAAGTATGGAACATGAGAGGAGAAAGAGAGTTACTTACTAGGGATGATGTTAGGAAGTGATATTCAGGTTGCTACATTTTTAATGATTACAGTAGTTAAAACAGCTAAACTTCAACATTTTAGCTGTAAAATGTAACATGCAGTAGCTAATATTAAGAAATATGTTGTGCTTTTAAAAATTTTGTGTTTTTAAAAATGTTGGTAACATTACAATACTTACAAACTTTGAAGATTTTGAATACAGATGTTACATTTGTAATGGTGTATTTTCATTTAGATGTGTTATTATTATCTGTGCAGTAAGTTTAATTACTGCATAAATTAAGATTATTAAGTAATAAATTCATTTTAAGACAGCATGAAATAGATTGTATAATATGCTGTTATAACAACATATTATATAAACTATTCCATGCTATCTTGGAATAAAACCTGTTTTTTTTTTAAATCCATTCCATCGTTTGTTTATTCAGGTTGAGCTTAGACCAAGAGCAGAGAAAGACACCCACTCCAGCTCAACATCTAGTCAACATCAGTGCTATTGCTATAATTTGGATGGTATAGTATCATGAGCCACAATTGAAGACTTGTGACACTCATGCCAGGCGTTATTGTTGTTGTTGTCGAGTTTACGCGCGCCGATTGCTTTGGCGGGACCGGGCCTAGTCAAAGTCCAGGGCCGTTTTTTAGTCCCAGTCCGTCCCTGCCTGAACATAATTACTGCATAATAACTGCATATTATAACCAACAGGTAAATGGAAGGTGCAGGCACTATAAAAGAACAGTTCAGTAACACTAATAGGTGTTGGGGTCTAATGTGCTTTTTATTTTTGGTTCAGTAGTGGTGTTGCTGAGGGTGGATAAGGTATGATGTTAAATTCAAATATTTGTTTTATTTTTGTTTGCTTCCTTTCCTATCAAATACTAAACAGTAGTGATGGGAAGCTGAGGTTTTCGAAGCTTTCATGAAATTATGCCAAAAAATGGTTCATAACTTGAAGCTTTCAATACAATGCACATTAGCATTATCTGGTGGTCAGACTTGTTTTCTCCAATCTCCACCATATCTGACAAATCACCGTGGAGCTCAACTAAACACTATAGTATTTATAATCACGGTCTATTAATTAGCCGAAATAAAATGAAATATATGTTAAATTTAAACTGCATTCCAGCAAAAATTCCAGTCAGCATAATCAAAGCTTTATTGGCATGTCGAGCATTTACAGTAGGCTATTATTTACACAAGTATTCAGAACGTTAAGTAAAGAGCTCAAATTGAAGGGAAAAAAATGTATATAAACATATAAAATATAACCAATAATAATAGGCTAATAATAATAATAATAATAATATACAAATATCACAGGGAAAATATGATCAGTTAATGGACTTACAAGACTGTAGAATGGATTTTTTTTCTTGTAGGCCTATTTTATATTATGGACTTTATGTAGCATTTATTCATGATAAACTTCACTTGAATGCTGACTATTGCACGTAATACAGTCTGGTAGCCAAGGCCTATGGTTAATATAATAAATAATAATGTAATAATTTCTATAATAATATAATAATTTCTTAATTCAAAATTAAATATTAATGAATCCATCTCTGATAATCCCAGGTTGCAATGGTCACGCAGGTTTGTTTATGCATTAAACTCATGGCAACAATAAAGAAGTCGTGGCCATGAGAAATGGAGAAATTCGCACTCCCTCAACATAGACTCTCGAGGCCACGACATAAGGATGTCGTTACCTCGACAAAATGGTCTCATGGCCATGACATATTATCACATTCCCACAAGTTATAATGTCGTGGCTACGATAAAACTAAGTGAACTGACCATGTCACCTCTCCGGTACCATATTGATTATAGAAGAGCTGCATTCAAGTCATTGAAAAAAATATTGGTGCTTTTCCACTGCATGGTTCGGCTCGGCTCAGTTTGTTTCCACTGCAGTTTGGAATGATGTAGAGTAGGCGGGATTGTATTTTGTTATAGTTAACGGCTCAAGCTAACGCTTCCGGTCTGGCAGTACATGAGAAAGGAGACCAGAGGCTATTTTTTAAATGGATGTCAATGAAGGAGAGGCTTCACTACGCTGAATAAACAGCTTTTTAGAGGAAACGGCTTACAGTATAATTTAATGAATCCACAGTCTATCTTTAACATGTTTTACACAAAGCAATACTTTTGGTTTGAACTATTTTTAGAGTTTCCCATGAAAAAAGAGAAATTTTTAGAAGAGAAGTCACTGACTTTTTGCTTCAGGTGGGATTCAGCTTATGGCACTTCTCATTCATTCCTATGGTATCCATTCAGTAAACTGCGGTTGAGTGTCACAAAACTAACTGAAATTAAATGACGTCAAGTTTGTAATGTGATTAGTTATAAATATACACGTGATCCAAGTTCACAGTTATGCTTTCCCCTGACACCAAATGTGTCTCCTTATTTCATATTAGGTTTGCTAAGGTTTTTATTTATTTATTTTATTTGCTGAACATGGAGGGTACCACTGTCCAACTCTTAGAGTTTAATTTTAATTAGTTGTTTCTGTCCTTTTGTTTTTTCCATAAAGCAAAGTGTATTTAACAAGTGTTTAACAAGGGAGGGGGGGGGGCACATTGTAGAGGATTTATTAAAACACATTAAACAATACACGGAGTACAAAGTGAAATGATGGTAGTTCACTTAAGTTTTCCTATGTTCTTGCAAAATAACTGTTTACTGTTTCTCATAGCTGTTTAAAAACCAGGACAAAGATCCCTCTGGTCCTAAGTAATCTGAAGACATCTTAACATGTTGTGTTCATTGCAAAAAAGTTATCTTAACCAGGGCCTTTTGGTAGCTTTTGAAGCCTAGTTTGTACTCAAATGAAAATACTTCTAATATTAGACTGAAGCTTTTTAAATATTAAATACATTCATTTTGGCTTCAGTTTGATTGCATTTAAATGGAGCATAACATCAATCTTGTGATTAAAAAGTACAAATGAAATGGTGTAAACTCATCACACAGGATTAAAACAAAACTTCATTTCACAACACATTTTATGCTGCGGGCTTTCTTTATAACCTTGGGTTTAAGGTCCCTTGTCTCTTGAGGCTGTCTTTGTGTTTCATTGAAGTCAATTGAGGTTTCTTTAGCGCAAATGTGCGTGTGAACATTTAACTGCATTTTTTTCCCCCACATTCGAAGTTTACACAAAAATGATAATTTTAAACCCCTCAAGTTAAAACTACTGAAAAAGAAGCTACGATCACGTTTACGGTCAGCCATGACACTTAAGTGCCATTTACATTGCTGCTGAGATGCAGAAAACAAACAAAATACTTCATTTACATTAATTAACATGACTAATACCACAGACTGAAACTGAGTATACAAGTTATTGAAAGAGGTTTCTACTGCGTTTGAAATGGCCCATAGGAGATGCCGTCTCTATGGTAACATCAGGTCTCCATTTAAAGTGCGCTGCTTAAAAACACAGTTACACAAGGCATATCATTTCAAATTGAAACAAAAACAATCCATATCCACACAACTTATGGCACCAGAACAATCATGTCAATATTATCCATAAGCTCGGCTTAGTAAATCCGATGCACTTAGGGTCCAAGTTTTCAGCAATTCACAAAATGTCAAGAAAAATGCATCTGACAATAAAAGGATGTGATAAAAATAATACAAAATGTGGAGAATTAAGTTTACAAATTAAAAGCAACTGAATGTGAGGAACATGGTAGAAACGATGCACAAATATCCCTGTGGACCAGAATTTTCTTTGTTACAGAAATATTCCAGACATTCTGTTGATAGCATGAATATAAAATAATAATGAATATAATTTCAGCTTGTCGCTCACTTTGTAAAATCAAACATAAATGCATTGGACCAGAAAATGTGAAACTTGTATTGTGTTGATGCACCTACATGACTTATTCAGGAAAATGTAAACATTTCAAAATGTAATTTAAATTAAATCGAATTTACATAAAACAACTGAATATATAAATTATGAGACTGTTTTATACGTTACCAAAAATGTCCAGACATATGAAATTGAGGGAAGCATTTGCTCCGTTAATTTCCTTGAATTGCTGAATTACTATCAATGCATTTTTTTCTGTTTTTTACAAACCAAGGGATTTTTTTTTTTTTGTGGTATTTATTCAACAGCTTGTCAGATGATGTGAATAGAGATTATGTTGCATTTAAAATGAAACATTCCAAGATTTTCAAAGTGTTAGCTCATGAAATTCCATTTGCTATTGATTTAATACTGCTCTTTACTTAAAAGGTGCAATCCGTCATTTTCATTTAGTTAATATTATTTAGTATGTCATGTGATCTAGCAAGAAGCAGCCCAACTCTATGTAAATAAGCTTTTTCTTAGGCTACTGCCGATTTTAATTGTAAACTGTTTTATATGTCTCAGAACTTAAAAATAAAAATAAAAAAATACTGAAAGCACCTTTAACCCTTCATGGACAACACTCTTTTTCTTTTTAAAGGGGATTGTAAACTAAAAACAATCCAGTACAATTCAAATATCAAATATTAGTGCTGACAAAATGAAAAATTATCTGAAGTTTTCCAGAGATAATGACAGTCATTGCACTATTCTGGGTGTAGGAGCACTACACAGCAATAACCTGCAGGGGTAGCAACAATACGCAATCCATGAGCAGAGCCAGGAGCAAAGCAGAGGTGGGACATCCGGTCCTTGAACTGGCCAGGAAATAGTTGCCTCTCCAGATGGCTCAATGTTAGCAGAGATGAAAATGTTCTTCATGGCCATCAAGAAAAACAAGCCATGATGTAAAAATAATAATTATAAAAAAAACTAAACAAAGCTAAGCTTAGAGGACTGTCAGAACAGTGGTGCCCTCTTCATAAGCATCCTTAGTCTTCGCTTGATCGATCAAGACTATCGTATCACAGAAGTTAAAAAAGAATGAAACAGAAACTAAACTCTACCGAATAAAACTTACAGGTGCGTACATGTATGGATTCTGAAAGACAAAAGTGCAACTGATAAGGTTTGCTGTTTAATATTCATGATTTGGAGGAGTTCTCCATGGTTTTGTCTGTAGGTATTGTATAGAAAGAGGATGGAACAGCTGTGGGCTAGTCCTCAATGCATATAACATCGCTAGGTTTGCCTGATTTCAGATCAGGGGTGGCCACATCTCGCAGAGCATCACTGGACTTCTTCTCAAAGTGGCTGGTTGGGGCCTGAGGTCCATTTGAGGACACTAAAAAGAAACATTATAGAACAGCAGCATTATATTTCCATATATTATTTATAGTATTTATTTACTTTCTCAGTGGATAAGTCATGTTCTCACACTGCTATCCATAGACTAAACAAGCAAGACTGCTTGTGTTATTTTAGTATTATTTATATACTGTATATCCTATTACAGAATTTATTAATATTTTGAATTAGCTTATCTTTATTACCTTCAAATTTTGGTTTACCTTTTAGTGATTTTGTTATGTGCTTGTCATTTTTATTTCTATATAGCTTTTATTTTTATTTCAGTTTTAGTATTTCAATTTATTTCAATTATTAATTTTATTTTATTTATGCCACTAACCGCTGACGTACGGCCCCAGGGGCATCTGGCTGTAGTTCACCATCGCAGTGCCCCCAGGTCCACGGAAACCTCCGGCGAAACTGCTATTAAACATCTGAGAACAGCCGAAAGAGCCCTGAGGGAAAGGCTGAGAGGAGATGAAACAAAACATTCTTACATGAAGGTTCCACATGAGGCTCATCTATTATTCATCTCATACGGACTACACATATGGCAAAGGACATGTCATGATGACCTGCTGAGGTGGCGGTTCGTTGCCCCGGGTGGTGAGCCTGCTGAGGATGCCCCGCTCTGACATCTGGAGTCGGGCAGAGACAGGTGGGACCCTTGAAAGCATGGAGGGCAACCGCGTCACATCAGCCTTCATATCGCTTAACAGCTCCTCCAGCTGATTCAACACTAAAAAAACACCAGTGACCATAAAATTAGATAGTTTAAACATGCCAAATTAAATGTTTGGGTTCAGTAAGTTTTGTTTTTGAAAGAAATTAATACTTTTGATCATTTTCATGTATCCTTGCTGAATAAAAGTAATGACAAAATGACATTTATGTTTCTGTTTTCAACATTGAAAATAATAAGAAATGTTTCTTCAGCAGCAAATCAACATATTAGAATGATTTCTGAAGGATCTTGTAACACTGAAGGATGAAGTAATGGCTGCGGAAATTTCAGTTTTGCCATCACAGAAATAAAAAAACATTTTAAAATAGAAAACAGAAATAGAAAAGTAATTTTATTCTGTAATATCATGGAATATTATTGTTTTGTACTGTAGTTCAAATAAATGCAGCCTTAAGCATAAGACAGTTCTCTCATAAACATTAACAAATCTTACCAACCCCAGACCAGTAAACAGTAATAGATTTACTTTTGGTTTATAAAGCTACTGTGGTTAACAGCAAGAAACATGGGGCAGTTCCAAGCATCAGGGTGTTTATGTTTTTAGAAAATCACCTTTGTGCAGGACAGCATTGGCTGGCTTGTTACCAGCAAGTGACTCTTTGGAGAGGTGCTGGTGGGACTCAGCCAGGCACTCCACCTCTGCGAAACGTGTGTTGAGGGCCATGGCGGGGTGACTGGGATCCTGAGTCATATTCAGGTATGCAGCGCGCCGTAGCTGCTCTTCAATAACCAAAGCCTGTTCCAGGAGCTAAAATGTGAATGAAGAATGTGTGAATATAAATGATCACTTTAATTAATTAAAATAAAACACATAATAACTTGTACCTTAAAACGCCTGGCGAGAAATTTATTCTTCATTTCTAAGTAGTTCCCTTTGTGCATTTCAGTCTTGAAAGGCTCATTGAGGATGGCATACCGTGGGTCATTCTGAATGTCCTGCCACCGGGCATAGCCATGTCTGTGAGTAGCTGGTTAAGGCTTCACTTCATATACTGAAAAGTTGTATCAAGTTCAATTCTGATTCCGATTCCACTTATCGATTCCCAGTTTTAATTCCAATGTGGTTTAAAAAAAATGAACACTGAACAATGAACAAAAAAAGTAAAACATTTAAATATCAAACAGTTTATTTTGTGTCTCTTTTTTCAAAACATTTAGTTGCAGCTGATTACCATGAACTAAAATTAAGAGCTGTTTGTGTGCAAAATAAAGGTGCAAGATTCTGGATAAATTGAGATGCACGGGAATTGCCGGCGACGCTGTTTCTCGTTGCCTATTCAGGGAACCACATGAGACTTTCCCTTTCATAGGTTCACTCTATGCTGCAAAGCCATCACTATGGGAATGATATTCCATAAGGCCTCCACATACCTGAAGAAAGCTGGAAGACAGAGGAAAAAATGCACTCAAGCTGATAAAACCCAGGAGCCAGGAGTCATCCTCACGTCAAGTCTGTAAAACTTGATAAAAGTGTCTGAAGAGTACCATCCTGCTGCAGCACAAATATCCTCCAATGAAAAGCCATTAAAAAAGAGCCTGAGAAGAATCCATTTCTCTAGTGCACACCTAGAGGCGAAGACAAGCTGTGAAGCAATTCGTGCAGGGCGGAAAGGCCTAAGCCGTTTCCACCCTTGCATGAAACAGGAAACCAGGGGTGATGACCATGATTCAGCAGGTCCTCGAGCATGAGTCCACAGATCGTGCCTGAGGGGAACTTCTCAAGGGGTGTCAGCTAGTAGATTGAACAGGTCTGAGAACCACATCTGAGTGGACCAGAATGGGGCCACCATCAACAGATATTCCACTTCATCCACCTGTACTTTGAGCAGAACCACTGAGAGCAAACAAATTGGTGGGAATGCATAACTCTGGTCCTAGGCCACTCCTGAGCCAGAGCGTCCACTCCCAATGGTAACGGTGAAGACAGGGAGAACCAGAGTGGGCAATGCATAGTCATGCTTGAAGCAAACATGTCCACTTCTGCTCAGCAGCACCTCTGCCATTTGTGGCTCACCACCTGAAGATGTAACCTCCATTCTCCAGGCTCCAAGACCTGCCTCAAAGGTAGGTCTGCACTCCCAGGTTCAGATAACCTGGGACATGAACCGTTGACAGAAACTTGGTCTGTGCCCAAAGAAGAACATGTCTCACCAACCTGCACAGGGGGTCAAGAATGTAGTCCCCCTTGACAATTCGGGTAAAAGACCACAGAGCACGAAAACCTCTGCGTGTCATAACTCTATGGAATGGGTGGCAGTGAGGTGAAATATTATTGATTTTTATCCACCACTGGAATGGCCTCATGTGGAGCGGACCCAACTGAACCACAGGGGACGCTGCTGTCATAAGACCATCAGTTTGCAGCATGAACCCATGTGGACTAGAAGCCCTGAACTGACTCAGACAGGTCTGTAATGACTGAACATGTGCAAGAATCCAAATCCACGCCCGGAAAAGTTGCTTGCTAACGTGGCAGCAACACACTCTTCTGTAGGTTTACATGTAATCCTAGGCTCCTCAAAAGACAGAGTACCGAGGCTCGATGAGCGATCACCTAGTACTGTGATTGAGCTAATATCAGCCAATCGTCCAGGTAATTCGAAATCCAGATGCCCTGGAGCCGCAATGGGGCCAGAGCTGCATCCATACACTTTGTGAACATTCAGGAGCCAGTGCCAGTCCAAACAGAAGAACAAGGTATTGTTAAGCTTTGACATTGAACTTGAGGAACTTCCTTTGTCTCTTGATGATCTGGATGTTGAAGTACACATCCTGTAGATTGATAGTCACAAACCAATCTCAAAATGGATTTTAACATCAGCATGTTGAATTTGCTCACTCTGAGAGCAAGATTTATGCGGCGTAAATCCAAAATTGGATGTAAACCACCTTCCTTCTTGGACACAACAAAATAATGGCTGTGAAAGCCTGACTTCATCTAAGTGGGGGTATTTTTTCTATTAGCCTAGGATTGACAAAATCTCTTGACTCAAAGCCAGGACTTTCCAAGGATGCACCGTCGTGGGAAGAATCTTGCTGAAAGGAGGTGATCCCTTCCCGAACTGGACAGAGTAACAGCTCTGAAAAGAAGCAAAGAATATGACAAAAACTCTTTCCTATGGGCAACAGATAATCCGCTTCTTGAATGAAAAGAAATCTGATGAAATCACACATAGCATGCTGAAATGAGCATAGGAGACGTATATATGTAAATAAAATGGAGTGATGGTATAAGGGCTTCAAAGAATAAATGTTTCCACAAAATAGTAGGCAGAATATTTGTAACATTTAATTATTGATTATCATTATTTAATTTTAATTACAGAATATTTCATATTGATGTTAAGAAAAGTTTTTGATCATCAAAATATTACAATGATATTTGAATGATCATGTGACAATAAAAAATGGAATAAAGGCTACTGACAATTTAGTTTTGTCATTACAGGAATAAATTACATTTTAAAATATATGAACAGAAAACGGTTCTTTCAAATTGTAATAATATTTCGTAATATTACCTTTTTTTTATCAAATAAATGCAGCCTTGGAGCATAAAAGACTTCTTTTAAAAATATCCAAAAAAATCTTACCTACCTCATACTTTTGAACAGGAGCAAAACTTGTATGAATGAAATGAAATAATTCAGTCCTAATTCCCAATTCCCTTTTTTCAAACTTGCACATAACACTCATTTATGTTCACAACTACATGAAGGTCTGAAAGAAAAAAAATAAATCAAAAGGAAAGAAAAGAAAGAACAAAACCAACAGAAAAATTTAAACGATAAGAGATTATTAAGGAATAATAAAACAGCTCAAATGTGCCATGGAAAGAACAGGAGGATACGTTACAATGCCAGCCAGCAGCCAGTAGTCATGGCGACGGTGCCAGATGTCGTACATTTTGCCAGATGATACAGCTGCACGTTCCTCATTTTGCCACAGCGTGTGTAATTCTGAACAAACATAAACACTCTGTAACTCTGCTATCATTCACACAGAATTTTGAGTCTGCTGTCGTTGATACAGTATGTTTCCATGCGCTGATGCCCATTGAAGCGAGACAGCAAATCAGAACGATGTCAATAAGACTACAACTCACCTGTGAATCCACCATCTGCGATGTTAAACATGAACCGAGTCTTGATGCTGTTCTTGTCATCTCTGTGGCTCTCGTCTGTGTCATCCCTCGCGTCTTTCTCTCCATTCAATTGGTTCTCAGGGGGGTCTTCAGATTTTAAATCAGGAATGGCTGCAGTAACTACACAGTTTGACAAAGACGGACAATAAGGGTATTCAATTAATTTTTTTAAGCCTTATGGATCAAATCTTTTTGTTGTGAAAATTACTAAACTGACCGAAATCTCATTCCAATTTGTACACAAATTTTAGAGTTGACTGCATGTGTCAAGCTCAAACATTTCATCTAAAGATCATATATATATATATATATATATATATATATATATATATATATATATATATATATATATTAGAGGTGGGCATAGATACATTTTTTAAATCTAGATTAATCTCACTGTGATCTTGAAATTAATCTAGATTAAAGTGGCTCATTCGAATTCTGCCGACAACATTCAGAATATGTGTGTTACCCAAATAAAATTGACAAACAGTAAGTCTTTGAGAAGGGGTTTATCAAGCTAGATGGTGCATTAGAAAAGGGGCTCATCTCCTGTTTCCAAAATGCATCACAAAGTGCTTGAAAAAGCTGTAAACTAATTCCACATTGCACAAGGTGCAAACAACCTTATGCCTGTTTCACACATACTCTGTCTGCAGTGCGTATGCGTTTTTTACACACCATTGTTAATGGATTTCAGTTGCATTCCAGGAGCGTTGCGTCTGCAGCAGTGCAGCGATCGTTTACGTACTGAGTAGCGAACTGCAAACGTGTCCTGTGTGAAAGCACATCGAGTCCGTGCTACACCACATACGTAACGCACACGGACTGCATACGCACTGCAGACGGAGTATGTGTGAAACAGGCGTGAGCAGGGCCGTAGCTGGGGTCAGCGGGGACCCGGTGAAGGTTGTACCAGTGAGCCCTGTTTGAAATTGTTTCATTTGTATGTTAGTTTATTTTTATTTATTTGTGCTATTTACACAATGTTTAAGTTTTTTTCAAGTTTGTAGGTGTCAAGGTACAGACACCAAATAATTACATGTAAAATAGCACTGGATAGTCGTCAATGTAAAAAATGAAATATACAATCAAACCTACATTTATTCAGACACCTTCAACTTTCTCACATTATTACAGTTTTGCTATATATATCAAAAAATATACCTGGTGTCTGAATACTTTTTGGTTTGACTGTTAAAACTAAGTAATTCAGTCAAGAGCAGTGAGTGACTTTCTTTTTCATTTTCTTGGATTAACATTACAGCAGCCAGTAGCTAAATTAGGCCCGGTCACTTTAAGATGAACGCATCCAATATAAAACACATCCCATTTTTTCCCTCAACTGTTTACTTTCACTCAGAGCCGGCCCTAGACCTTTGGGGGCCCTAAGCAAAATTCGGTTGGAGGCCCCTTTGACCGTTTTAAGTAAGGCCTAAAGAAAAGCAATGATTACCTTATAAATATACTGTACATATTATATCTACTATGTTATTTAAAAAAAAATTTAGTCTATTAAATTCTGTTTAAATTATTCTATGTATGCTGTATGTTAATTATCTTTTTTACGCTGCTGGTCCTGAGTAAGTATTTTGTTCTTATGTGGCAACATGTACAGAATGACAATAAAAGACCTTGAGTTCTTGAGTTGAGTTCCATGTTTGATGTCTAAAAGGAAAATTATGATACCACTGAGCTGAATGGCAGTGCAGTTCAACGAACACACACTGATGAACTTGCTGAATAAGAAGACTGATAAAGTGATTTTCACTGACCTTCAAAGAAACATTTTTAATTGACACCAGAGTTTAAGAGGCACAAACAACAGCCTATATATAATTTAAATGAAATCGAGCAAATAGAATAACATTTAAATAAAATATTATATATAATAATAAATAAAACATTTAAATGTTGGAATTGTTCAAATAAACAAAATTAACAATAACATCTAAAACACCACAAACAAGATTAATAGTAACAATAATAAGAATTAGGTAATATTTCAATAGAACTATTAAAATCCATATTTGTGCAGAATGATGTGCTCAAAGCAACATGGATGATCATTTGTTTCTTCACAGTTTTAAATTCCAGTTATTGTGCGTTTGATGCCGATTCATAGTCCTTGTGATGTGTGTGATCTAACAGGCAGACGGTAGCGAGTCGTTTAAAAACAGCAACAAACATAAAATACAAATACACAAAATAAAGTCATTTTATGCAAATCCACAGCCTTTTATCTAGAGATCAAGCATTATAATGTAAATATATCATATGATATATTGGAGAGAGTTTTACCGTGCACGAGACGCGCCCTTTTTGAATAATGTTTATGAATGGAGAATGATTGACGAGGAAAAACGAGTTTCCGTAAACTTTAATTTAATGATGTAAATAGTAGGCCTGTCGTGATATTCGATAAATCAATTAATCGCACTATAAAAAAATGAGCTCGATAATTTTTTCGGCCGCGATAATTTCTTTTTTCAATTTTTATTTAAGAAATGTAACATGTCACGATGTGTGGTCAGTCTGGAGCGCAGCCTGTGGACAGCCCGTGGCAGACACACCCTTTCCGATGGCAAAGTTGTCCCAGGAATAAAGAGATAACGACTTCACTTGTCTCCATTGAATCCAATGGGGTCGCTGTATTTCTTTTACTGTCTATGGTGTCAACGCGCCCAGTGAGTTCACACACACACACACACACTCTCTTTCCAAATCGCTCGGGCAGTTGCGCTCAGGGGCGGACTGGCCATCTGGATGAGTGAGTTGATCGCGCGGCCGTGGCCGATATGTTTTGTTTGCATGAGTGTTTTGCCCTCCCTCCCTGTTTAGTTTGGTCTACTCCATTGCGTATTTTGAAACACACCCCCTTTAACGTCGTCTATTTTACAGAGAGAGAGAGAGAGAGATTTATCCGGTACAGCGAATTTCTCTGAGCAGCAGGCCACTGTAAACGTTCACTTAAAACATAACCGACTGTGTTTACGAGAATACTTGCAGAAACAATTATTTTTAGAGTGACTAGGGGGCCCTCTGCTGGCTACGGGGCCCTTTGCAATTGCAAAGGTCGCTTAGTGGCTTGGCCGGCTCTGCTTTCACTTAAGAAATAACTGACAGTTTTTTCGAGCATAATTTCCATGGTGGATATTTGACATATTTCGTATGTATTTATCGGCAGAAGAGCAAAAATAAGCAAATTCGATGTTCAAGTGTTCTGATCAAAACACTTGAACACGCTTATTTTTAGCATCTCGAGATGCCTTTCTCTGCGTGAGCCCTGAACACCAGAACACCGGGAGTACTGAATTGGGCTCTTTCACATCTTTTTGTTTGTTTTGAGATTTGTATTTGTTCGTTCAGGTGCAGGAGGGACTTCGAGGAGAACTTCGCAGAAGAGAGCTCGGTTCAGTGTTGCTGTCCGTGATATGCGACTCTCTCTCCGCGTGCGCACCGAACACAGCGCGCTGCGAGTAACCAGCTACACTTTTCAGCTTTTGCGCGTCTTGTGTTTGAATGCTTTAATGTTTAAATTGACAAGAGGTAAGGCTTAAAAACACGTGAAAAAGATAAGCTTTCGTGACGACGCACAGCAGTGGCCCGTCAACTGTCCTGAGCATCTTTTTAGGCTGGCCTCAGCCAGTCGGTTATATAAAATATCAAGGTGAAAGTCATCAAAGCTTGCTTAGTATAGACCCAGCTCCCAACCCAACTTTGAGAATAGATTAACGGCGATATTTTTTTTATTGCCCGATAAGAGTCTCACGTTAACGCAGCACGTTAACGCCGATAACAGCCCACCATTAATATATATATATATATATATATATATATATATATATATATATATATATATATATATATTTCAATCATGGGATAAATTTATCCATAAATAGAAAACAACGAACCAATATTATTTTATCATTTTGTTTTATTATTTAACACATTTATATTTATTTTCTGAATACTGTCTATTAAATTTGGATGTCTGTAATGGCAAAAAAAATACAAAAATCACACAAATGATTTATATTTAAACATTCTTTGGTAACAGGGTTTCATAAAAAAGAAACATAAAAAAACAAAGTAAAAAAAAAACATTTTCTGGTTAACCACCTGCTTTCACTGACCATTTATTAAAAAAGATAAATAAAATGGATCTGGAATCTCGGCCACCCCTTTTATGCTGTTTTTGGAAGTATTATAAACAAATACCACGAATACTGACCTGGCTTTTGCTCCTTATCATCTATTTTTGCTGGGCTGGCTTTATTTTCGCCTCTCTCTGGAGAAGTTTCTTTCCCTTTACCACAGTCTTGAATAAACAAAATATTTTAATATTTTGTATATTGAGAGAAATATTTTATAGAATCATTATACGCATAGTGAAGAACCCTCACCTAATGGTGTCGGATTGGATTTCTGCTCACTAGGTTTTGTGGGTGGCTGTGCTTGATTGGACGATGGCTCTGAATGGACAGAAGGGGTATTATTCTTCTTACTCTCTTCCATTCCTTTTCCTTCAGGACTTTTTGGTTCTTCTCCATCATTAGTTTTCTCTGGGGCAGGGAAGGGTTCTAGCATAACTGGCTGCTGTGAGAAGAGAGAGATTTTAATAAGGATAACAGAAATAAAAAACAAGGGAGATATTTCTGGATGACTTCAGCCTGACCTCAGGGTCCAGCGATTTGGTGCTCTCTGGTTCTATAATCTCCTTGTCTTCTTGAGAACAAGACACTGACTCTGTCTTTTCTGTAAAAACAAATGTTGCAGTCCAGTTATCCACAAACAACCAGGGTTTCATTGTGTAGTACACACACACACTTTCACACACCTAAAGGAACAGGTGTGCTGGGTTGAGTCGGAACTGGACTGGCAGGAACAGGTGTGTTGGGGTCCGACGACACACTTTCAGTAAGTTTCTTCAGCTCCAATCCATCAGGAATCAAATCTGGTGTACTAAACTTCCCATTCACATGCTCAAATTCCTGAACCTAGAAACACAACATCAAAGAGGATGTTTCAGTATAGAGTTTTTGTTTATAAAAATATGAAATATATATTATATATTTATTTTATGTTTTATTTTATGTTGCTAGTAAGTAAAAAATCTGGGTTTAAAAACACATTTAAGTAAACAGTGCTGTAGAATGTTAAAGGGGTCATATGACGTTGCTAAAAAATAACATTATTTTGTGAAATGATGTGTTATGCTGTTTAAGGTTTAAAAAAAACACACACACATTTTCCACATACGGTGTACATTTTTGTTTCTCCTCTATGCCCCACCTTTCTGAAATGCATAAACATAAAACAATGTCTGCATTTGTGATTGTAGAAACTATAAACAACAAGCGCTACTCTGCGCTGCTCAAAACTCCTGTTTGAATCATCAGTGGCAAATCCTTTGAATATGAAAGCTTACATACAGGCAGTGAGTCAGCATTATTTCTCAGAACACCAGCAACTTAGGCTACTCTCCCAGCAAACAGTCCTCGTCCTTCGTAAAAAACATTGCACACATCTGAATATTTAAACTGTTCTGGAACAGTGTTGTTAATACAACTTAACCACTGATTTCTAGTTGTGTCTTCTTTTGGAAAACCAAACAGAGTAGTTTTGCTTTCACAATGAAACACACAGCATCTCCACCACATGGTTAGGGTGGCAACAACAATACTACAGCAAGAATAAAAGTTACTCCTTCTTTCTTTTGCGTGAAAATTTGGGCATTGTTTTGCAAATATTCCCACACGGTGATGTAGACTTGTAGACGTTTTAGGAGGGCGTGGACAAGTCTTAACTTTTATAAAGAACATCTCTTTGGGTTTGAAACTTTAGTCTTTGCAACTTTAGAGATTGTATCTATTCACAAACAGCTTGTAACACTCCAAAGAGAAAGGAAAACTTAAAATAGCATCATATGGCCCCTTTAAAGAAAATAATTGAAATTATTCACAAATAAAAAAAATCTACTTCAAGTTAGCTCTTTTATGTCTTATTAACTTGTGCACATAAAATGCAGGAAGTAATTCACCACCTTCTTGCGGACCAGAGACATTACACCAATCCGGGTGAGAACATGTTGGCGGGACAGGCCTTCCCTCGGGACCCCATCTGCAAATGTTTCTGCTCCATCTGCCCCTGGCTCACACAGGTGCCTCATGAACAGAGACACATAAGCCCTGAAAAAAAAACACAGAACCAAAGACCAATGAATGAAAGTGTAAATATATATATATATATATATATGTGTGTGT
Source organism: Carassius carassius (assembly GCF_963082965.1). Taxonomy (NCBI): domain Eukaryota; kingdom Metazoa; phylum Chordata; class Actinopteri; order Cypriniformes; family Cyprinidae; genus Carassius; species Carassius carassius. Next base: position 21,747,738 of record NC_081792.1, read on the forward strand.
GTGTGTGTGTGTGTGTGTGTGTGTGTGTGTGTGTGTGTGTGTGTGTGTGTGTGTGTGTGTGTGTGTGTGTGTGTGTGTGTGTGTGTGTGTGTGTGTGAGAGTGAACAAACTATTACAGAGAGACACATGCACATACCTGAACTCCTTCTCACTTTTCCCTCTCAGGTCACGGACCAGCCAGTTAGAGTTGAAGGCATCTTGTGGGGGCATACCCCAGCGCATAATCGCATTCAGGAAGGCTTTCCGCTGCCGGGCGTTAAATCCCAAAACCTGAAATCCCCAAGGTAGACAGCCAAACCTTCACCTGAAGAAAGGAATTATGCACAAACTCTCTTTTTTCGTAACATTCTAAAAAGATTTACCTCTATATTGCCACTAACTCTAGCCAGCAACGGCGGCAATGGTTTATCCCGATCGCTCTTCAACTGTCTTCGAGATTGTCTGCGTCCTCCTGAAGGAAGAGGAACTCATTTAGGTTAGTACCAAGTATGATGAAACAAAAGTCAATATGATTTTTTTTATGTTTTTGAAAGAAGTCTCGTATTCTCATCAAGGCTACACAGATTTCATAAAAATGTTAAATAAATTTTAAAAAGTTGTCTATTTTAGTATATTAAAAAAAAAAATGTATTCTTATTTATTCATATTACTTTATAATATATGTATATAAAGACGCCTACCTTCAGGACGTTCTTCAAAATCTTCATCCTCATCCTCAGACCCAACAGAGTACTCAGACTGATTATCTGAAAGATCGTCCTGCCACTCTGAGAACAGGATTGAGAGGGAATGCTTGTAAACTCAGATACACTCATATACACAGTTTTATGCTGAGTTATAGCACTGTCAGCATCTGTGTTTGGGTACCTTGGTCCTCCTGAGAGGCGTCATTATAGTTGACCTGTTTGCGGATACGTTTCCCTTTGCCCAGGTTCCGGGCCAGATCCTCCTGCTGCTGCTCGTAATGGTGCCTCAAGAGCTTCTCCCAGTAGTCTGGATCAACATTCTCTTCCTGCTTAATAATCTCCCTCTGGACCTCCTCCTGCAGGAACACACACACACACACACAAATACAGATCATTTATCACAGGCCTATTATTGACTTAAATTAATCTTATTATATTTATTGTTTACTAATAATCCTAAACATTTGTTATTTGTATATGAGATAATTATAATTATATATTTTTTGTAATTATTTAGTCCCATTTTGAAGCTGGATGAAGCTTTCCTTTATAATGCAGGTTTTCTGTCCACAGAAAAGGACTGTGGTGGTACCATGGGACAGTGATATATTATCAAGATAATAATTTGATAAGTGCCATTATACTGAATCATTGCCATATTCATATAACAAGGTACTTCAAAGCATAATAAGGTATTATCGTGATTCATAGAGGGGACCCTTATACTTTGACCATTGTAGCAAATCCACACAAAGAAAAAACACATTTTGATCTTTAGGACTTATTGTCTGTTATTTTGCTATTGCTGAAAAATGAGCATGCATGATCATCAGCATGATCCCAGGAGATTTGTTCATACTGAGAGTATCTGTCGGAGTGAAATTGGGATGGAAAACTGAAAATTTGCTTTTGCCCATGTCTATCATCATGACATCTCCCTGCAGGAGCATGAGAGAAAAAAATGACTTTCTACACATTTATGTCCAAAACTGCTAACACTCACTCATCATTCATTGAAAAAGAAAATGAGAATGAAAATGAGCGCATTCAAACACAGCTCCAAATATGGTACATGGTATTTCGGATATAAACCTTTTGTAACATTAGAAATGTCTTTATTGCCAATTTTGATCAATTTAATGCAACCTTTCTAAGTAAAGGTATTAAAGTCTTAAATAAAAATCATACTGACCCCAACATTTTGAATTGTAGTGTACGCATCAGGTCAGAATTTTAATGAAAACTTTTTATGAAGTGTCAAATGTCAAAAATGTGAACAAAGCCACATTGATGCTGCCCCTCCAGACACTAATAAATCCAAAAACAAACAACAATCCAAGAAGCTTTTGTGGAAGAAGCCTCAACTTGCAAAAAAACGCCCTCCTGAGCATATAAGAGTAAAAGAAATAAAGCATTTTTAAGAAAGTAATTTTCAAAGGATTGACCAGCATTCATCTTTCATCCCTTGTTTAATAGAAAGAGCCATGGGAAACAAACAGCAAAGCATCTCACCTCTCCATCCTCCTCTCTCACCACATACTGCGCCACCTTAAATGAGCTCAGGTACTCGTTCATGTTCTGGATCTCTGTGTCTTCGGTGGCATCCCGGCTACGGTCCAGCAGTTTAGAAATGGCGTTATCATCATAGTGGATCACACTAACCTCCTCTCCTTCTTTATTATCTCCTGCAGAAGAGATTTAGGACATGAACTACTGGAATTCACAAACAAAGTGCCGTAATGTTCTTAAACCATTCCAGGTCACCCATTGTCCTGGCGGCTTCCACATCGTCTTTAAACAGCTCCTCGGTGCCAAACTTGAGGATGTCGTCGAGTTCCTGTTTGGACATGGAGCCCGTCTTAGAGCCCAAGCCAGGGCGCACCACCAGGTGGGTCAGCATCATCTTTCGCTTGGCCACCTGGGTAATACGCTCCTCTACAGATGCCCGAGTTACAAAGCGATAGATCATCACCTTTTTATTTTGCCCGATACGATGTGCCCTGCTGAATGCCTGCAAGGACAAAGAGACAAGATAGATGGAGAGAAAAAGAAAGAAGAGAACAGCAAGAAAAATAAAAGCAATAATTAAATAATAAAGTCTATAATATAATGTATCATATAAATGAACCACTTGAACCACTTGTAATTATTTGCCACTGTTAAAAGTATCTTCCCCAGCAAACTTTCACTTTGCATTACCTGAATATCATTGTGTGGGTTCCAGTCAGAGTCATATATGATCACAGTGTCTGCGGTTGCCAGATTGATACCCAATCCTCCAGCACGTGTGGACAGCAGAAAACAGAACTGCTGAGCTCCGGGTGCTGCACACAGGGTGACAGACAGTCAGTATGAGTGCCTTAATACCCTCTATCCCCACACACACACAGACATCACTGCAGTTACACTGCTGGCATCCTCACCGTTAAAGCGATCAATGGCCTCCTGTCGTAGCCCCCCTGTGATGCCCCCATCAATACGCTCATATTTATATCCTTCAAACTCCAGGAAGTCCTCTAGCAGGTCTAGCATCTTTGTCATCTAAAAGAGAGGAATCAACAGTGCAGGATGAGACAAAAACTGGAAGATAACAGTGGTATCCGACAAAGGGACAAATGGCAGTGTTAAGCAAAATGTTAAGCAAACTCAGCTTGCCGATACAACAACAAGAGGCGACAGAAACTCGGCCCTCCTCTTTAATCAAGCTTAAAGGACTTAAGAAACATACTACATGCCATAACATTAATATGCATGTTTATTTTCAAGCACTTGGGAAATAAAAGGGTGCAAAATGAATTCTCATTAAGAGATCCTCCCTTTACCTGTGCCATTCATCAAATTAATGGATGCAGTGATTCCACAGGCAATTTAAAATGGGAGGGAAAAGAGTCTAAACAACAAAGCGGAGATAAATATAGGCCCCGCCTTTTCATTTGTCAACTCCATTTAAAAGATGAATGAGCTCAGCTTTTATTTTCTATTCACAGTTTACCATCTAATTAATCTTCCACTGAAATAAAGGCAAAACCGCCAGGTATTTAAGGGCTTTTTTTGTTACACACAGGATATTCTAAGCTCTAAAAGAGGGAATAAGTACCACACACTATACCTGAGAGAAGATGAGAACCCTGTGCCCTTCATCTTTCAGTTTTTTGAGCATCTTCTGAAGCAGGGTGAGTTTTCCTGAGGATTTCACCAGGAGGTTGCCATCATAAGAACCATTGGGTAAGACCGGAGCTTCCTGTGTGCATAAAATTATATGTTATATGTTATATTTGTTATATAGACTGTATTATGAACTATTCAAAAGTTTGTTGAGTGGGATTTTTAAATGATTTTGAAAGTAGTCTGACATTCACCAAAGCTGCTTTATTTGAGCAAAAATACAGGACACACAGTAATACTGTGAAATATGAAAACAATTTAAATTAACAGTTTTTTTTATTTTTTTTATTCCTGTGATGGATTTTCAGCACCATTACTCCAGTCTTCAGTGTCACATGATCCTTCTGATATCATTCAAATATGCTGATTTGGTGCTCATAAAACATTTCTTTTTATTATCAATGTTTGAAAACAGTTGTGATGCTTTATTTTTGGATATTTTTTTTCAGGAATCTTTGATAAATAGAAGGTTTAAATAAGCAGCACTGATTTGAAATAGAAAATCTTTTGTAACTTTTGCTTTTTATCAGTTATATATATATATATTTTTTTTTTTTTTTTCTTTTTTTTAATGATCTGTAGCAACCATTAAAACAGCTCAGAAAATAAGAACATTGCTCGGCACCAAAGTGCTGTTTTCTGGGCGGTTGGCGTGGCATGGCATAGCTATAGCTGTGGTCTATGTACAGTAGCTTTTAGCTCAATAGAATATGATTATTTAAGTGTTCTAGGTTAAAATCAAAAGCACATCTCATTCAGCCACTTCATTTGAGGTATCATTCACATCCATAGTACATTCACATCCATAATTTAGAAAAACCCTTAACTCCAAGTATACGCAATAGTAAAAGTGGTGCTTGCCTTAGCAAGCATCATTAATAGTCAGCAGTCAATGTTTCTAAGAGTGAACAGCTTTAGTATCACAGAACTTTTTGTCCTTGAATATGAGAATGTAAGATAACGTCGATGTAATGCTTCAAATTCGCAGACATAAGAAACAATACACTCCTGAACAAAAGTTTTTAAATAGCTCTTATAAAACAGAAAATGTATTGCCATTACACTTGCTAACAATAAACCACTGCAGTGATATAAACTGGGGGCCTCCATATGTTCCCCTCCCCTCCTCACCACTGCAGCAACTGGAAACAGGTAGGGATGGTTGCAACATTTCTTCAAGTCCATCATGATGTTAAGAAGAGACACCTGGTTCCCTCCTCCCTTGGAATTCAACGCCTCAAAGTTACGTGTTAAAATGAACTTGTAGTATTTTCTGTGAGAGAGAAAAACAATTATCTTATGATATTGTGTGATTATAAATTAAATTGTAGCATTATAGGAACAGAGAATTAAGACTGACTTCTGCATTGGGCTGAGCTCAACCCGCACTATGAGCTCGGTTTTTGCTGGCATGTTCTTAAACACATCTGCCTTCAGTCTCCTGAGCATGTGTGGCCCAAGCAGGTCGTGTAGTTTCTTAATCTGGTCCTCTTTCGAGATGTCCGCAAACTCCTCCAGAAAGCCCTCCAGGTTACTGCGCACAACAGCATTTTCATTTGGAAATAAGGGAAGATAGAATTCACTTCCATCAAGTCATATGAAAAACATGTTTCAATAGAAAACCCTGTGATCGCTTTGCGGGGGATCATTATTCTACGAGCGGATCCACAAGTATGAATCACCAGGTGAATCATGCAGTCTGCAATCTTACTTGAAGCGCTCCGGGGTGAGAAAGTTGAGCAGGTGAAAAAGCTCTTCGAGATTGTTCTGCAAAGGGGTTCCAGTCAGGAGAAGCTTATAGTAGATTCTGTAGCCATTCAGAATTCTGAAAAACTGAGCATTCAGTTATAGATTATAATCTATTACGTCTGAAACACTGAGAAATCTGTGATTCGAAATTTGATCGTACACCTGAAAATATTTTTTTCACTAGAATCTTAAAATGTTTCACTGAAATTTTCCTCAAATGTTTATTTCTAGTTGTTCTTGCATTATTACTTTGAACAGTGTACAACAAAGAAAACATAGAAAGTAAAAGAATAATAATATTAAACATTTCTGTACTATTGGGAAAAACTGGCATTCGATTATATGTTAAACATTGGTATTAAATCATATAAATTATAGTGGACTTTTTACAATTTTTATTGTACACTTCATAATTGTTATGAATATGATGATGTCATAAATCTTTCTTTGAATTCTGTACCTTTGACTGGTTATTCTTCAGTCGGTGGGCTTCATCCACAACCAAACAGGCCCAGGTAATGGAGCCAAGTATTGCTTGATCAATGGTGATCAGTTCATATGACGTCAACAGGACATGAAACTTTATCTGTGTGTCCTTCTGTAATGAAAAACTCTGATCAAAAACAATGCACCTCTAAATGAAACCTTTCAGAAGCTAGGATGCTTTTTAAAATTGTTTGGGTGTTGAAATATGTAATCAGGTACCAGTGAGAGGATGATGTGAATCAGCCTTGGTTTGGTGCAAAATATTGTTTTGGATAGGACAGGGAATAAGGCATCAAAATGTTACCTTACCTTCATGCGGAAAACCTTGCGACCAAATTTGACGGTGCTGTCCTCAAAGGTAAATTCATTCTCACGTATGACAGCCCTGCTGTCTTTGTCCCCTGTGTAAGTCACAACATAGAAATCCGGAGCCCACATCTCAAACTCTCTCTCCCAGTTGATGATGGTGGAGAGTGGCGCACTGACCAGAAACGGCCCTTTGGAGTGACCCTGAAACAAGCAACTCAGTTATACTCAGCATACTCTGTTCCCTTCCTCTCTCAAATGCATCTGAAAAAGTTCAATTGGTGCCCAGACCTCTTTGTAGAGTGAGTACAGGAACACTATAGTCTGCACAGTCTTGCCAAGCCCCATTTCATCAGCCAAGATTGTGTCGGTTCCTTGGGCCCAAGAGAATCGCAACCAGTTCAGGCCTTCCAACTGGTATGGGTGCAAAGTTCCCCCTGTGTCATCAATGTACCATGGCTGCTGTTCAAACTTGATGGTGGGCTGTGATCAATGACACATATATAGGAGAGAATGAAACTGAGATTCAGTCAACGCAAATAACTGAAAAAGTGTAAATTCATAAAGCAAGATAATAAATTCATGAAGCAAAATAATAAATGCACTCACATCCACAACCGGAGTGTCTGGTGGAGGTTCTCTTCTCTTTATTTCCTCTTTGAGTCTCTTTCCCTTTCTGAACAGCAGGGGGTGATGGCTTTCACCGAGCACCTGATTCCTGGTCAAATCAGAGTCAGAGTCTATGGGACCTTTCACTCACTTTGTGTGACAAAATTCTTTTACTTTCATCATTTATTCATTATAGGCATAAATCATTTCCCTTCCAATTTGAGAACTAAAGTTTAGTTTTAAACACAACACATAACTGTCTTAAATTTTCACATATATTGTCTTTTAACAATAGAGCATGAAAACAAGTCAAAAAAATTAATTCATTGTAGTTTTATGCATTTTATTTTTGTTTTTAATATTAATATTTTAATATATGTATTTCATATTTTTTAGATTTATAACCAACATTTAGTACCAAAAATAGATAATAACTAGAAAGACAGCTAATTTAGATTAATTTATGAACTAAGTTACCCATTCTGGATTAGTTTTTATTTTATTTTAGAAATGCTCTATTTAATTTGGATGCTTGTTTGTTGTCTATTGCTAAAAATGAAGTGCAAGACTGCAGAAATCGCAGGCCTTACATTGAATGTTTAATAAGAAATTATAAAAGTAAACCTTTAGCTTGAATTTCTGAGGATGATGATCAACATTTTAAAGAAAATCATTTATTAAGAGCTTCAGGCCTTACAGTATTTAATACCCTCTTCATGGAAAGCTCTGTACATGTGTTTGCGCCCAGTTAAATCCAAATTAAATTTAAATTACATGGCTTGCCTGTGATCCCAGTAGGCTTGTTTAAAGCTGTCATAATATGGGACGTCGAAGTCATCGGTCTCCCAGGTGCACTGATCATATGGCAAATCTCTCCACTTAATCAGGTAGTGCACATCTCCATCCTTATCAAAACTTCAACATACACAACGGTCTTAAGGCATATAATTATACAATAATTTCCTGCATGAAAAGCATAATTTCTGAAGTACAGCATAAGCACTAGTAACTGTGGCCCATGTACCTGTGGTTGAGGATCCGATGAATGATCATCCACTCCGGCTTTATGCCGTAACGGTAAAATCGTTCCTCCATCGCTGCATACTGAGGGTCTTTGCTCCTCCTCTTCTCATTGTTAAGCTCCTCCTCCCCAGAGCCATAGTCGTATGGTGGCGGTTCATCCATGTCGTTCTTACGCTGGTAGTTACGGTACATTACCGTGTGATATAGCTCCAACTGCATCAACGGAAAGAACCAAAGCTTAATCAGAGATGCAGAAACAAGCCAAAAGAGCATGCATGATTTAAGTAATGTCTTTGCTGAGGAAATGTGGGAGTCCCACCTGTAGTTCGCTGACCCAGGAGCAGTGCCAGTAGGACAGCCCAGCCCATTTCACAAACAGTTGCCTCTCTGGACGACCCTTCAGTGGCATTTTGGCCAAACCGTCCACCTTCTCTCCATCTTGCCCAAGAGGAACCTCAGGGGGTAGAGGAGGATCTCCCCACACCCAGTGCAGAATCTTCTGGACTTTCCCTTTTAGTGGTGGACACTAGGGGAAATATGGATGATAGATGATGAACAGTGCTCAACTGTGCACAATGTTCAAAACAATATGCCTTTACTTGTGCTTTTACATTTTGATTTGAGACTTATAATACTTTTCTTTTTAAAATGTCATGAAAATGTTTAGTTCAACTATAATTGTCCTTTTTTTGTGAAGCTGTACTATGTATATATATGTATAATTAATATCTTTATACAAAAATTATGCATTAAATTGATCAAAATTGTATATTCATCAAAGAAAACAATTAAATTCATCAAAGAATCCTGATAACAATTATCATGCATGATAATAATAAAATCATGAGCACTAAAACAGCATATTAGAATGATTTCTAAAGAATCATGTGAAACTGAAGACTGGACTAATGATACTGAAAATTCAGCTTCGCCATCCCAGGAATAAATTACACTTTAAAATATATTCAAATAAAAAACAGTTATTTTAAATTGTAATAATATTTCACAATATTACTATTTTTATGTAAATAATGCAGCCTTGATGAGCATTAAAAACTTCTTTCAAAGGCCAAGTCTAATTTTGAGCTATTTAAGAGTCTCTTGAGAATGATTCTAACTGAACGGATCTATATAGACGAGTCTCACCATGCATCGTGGACACAGCCATTCTCCATTGGGAATTTCAGGAAGCGGTGGGTTGAGACAGTGGATGTGGTAGGAGGAAGGGCAGGTGTCACAGCACAGCAGCTCTCCTCCATCCTTACACACTCTGCAGAACTCCATGTGGTCATCTTCCTCCTCACCAGCAACCTCATCTTCATCCTCCTCATCATCTTTGGCCTCCCATTGAATGCCTTCTTTTTCCTGAGAGATGAGGCAGTAAACTGTCAATATGAATAGCACAGCTTCTGTACTAGAATGTATTTCTTTGCATGTGTATGCTTTGTGTGAAGCAGGGAGGGATTTCCTCACACAGTGGGGGCAGCTCCATTTGCCCTCAGGGGCTTTCTCCAGTTCTGGATCCAGACACACCAGGTGATATGCTCTGGGACAGGTGTCACATAGAATGATCTCTCCTCCCTGCTGACAAACCTCACAGTAGTCTTGATGGTCTGTCTCGTAGCCGTCTCCATCCTCTCCTACTTTAACAATAGAGTTCAAAGTGAAACCTAAATAATTTATGGAACAGAAGTACTGTGCAATTTCAATAATTTGTATTTCACAATTTTAACAACAATATTTCAATGTAATTAAACTTTGATTTTGTTATCAAGACTTGCACTACCGTTCAAAGAATTGGCATCTGTACGATATTTTTTTAAATACTTGTATTTAGCAAGGACACTTTAAACTTATCAAAAGTGTGAGTGCAGACATATATAATGTCACAAATAAAAGGTTATTTGATACCTGAGCAGCAAATCATTATATTACAATCATCTCTGAAGACTTGAGTAATAGCTATATTTATATATAATGGCTAGCGCTATATATATATATATATATATATATATATATATATATATATATATATATATATATATATATAGGTAGTGTATTTAACAACAACAACAATAATAAATTCACTTTTTCTTTTTTTCTGTCCTTTGCGGGTCGACTTCTTCTTGGGTGCCGCTGAAGTATCTGAGCGTACAGAGGCGCTGTGAATGCTGATGTCATCAAAGTCTGAAAAGTCATCCAGGAAATCCTCCTCACTCTGAGAAATAAGGCATTAAAACAGTTAAACCATTCCCTAAAATTAGGTCATACTCCTCAAACTGGCAGTTTATGCAAAAGGGACAAGTCTTCATCATGGAAAACAACTTCAGAAAGAACCTAATAAAACTGGGAGGAACCAGAACACTTGGGCAGAATATCTATACAGATGATCCATGAATTGTTCTGGGAGGTGGAAAAGCTAAACAATTCTTCAAATCTCTCTCAGTTGAATAGCTAAGGGGAATCTTTCCATGTGATACAGGTTAAGCCCTAGAAAGAATTCAGTGAAAGCACATTCTCACCGAAGAGCCTTTTTTCCTTTTTCCACCCTGGCCTGCTTTCGATTTGGTTTTCTTCGGTTTCCCTTTCTTTTTTGTTTCTTTCACTGACTTGCTTTTTTTTTTAGCGCCAGGCCCTGCAATGCAGTCCAGATGAGATAAACAAAACAGAAACTTTTTTTTTTTTGAGATCTGAGAATAGTACTGCATTCTTCAGACATACATTTTGTTTAGCTTTTTTTATGCGCACTTAATAGTTTGATGTAAAAATACTTCACATAATATCCAGGGTCAACTATAAATAAGCTACTCATAGGATAAAATTACACAGTTCACTTTTAAGTTTCTAAGTAACACTAAAGCAATCATTCGAGTGAAAAACCAAACACATTTAAATAAAAAGTTGCCGACAGCCAATCATTAATCATATTACATATGTAAACAATGTAAAAACCTCCACTAACTGCTTTGGAAATCTGATCCTAGATATAAACCTCTATATAACCAACAAAAAGACCATCCAATTACCCTTTCCCTCTTTGGTTTTGGCTTTTTTGATTGGCCCAGGTGGTGAGATCTGTTGGATACTTCTAATACAGATGGGCGGAGCCACATTGACAGTTTCCACGGCAGCAGCCACGGCAGCCGCTACAGCAGTTGCAGAGGTCCCTTTGAAAGGGTTGTTCGCGCTGAACTCTCTCCATTTCGCTCCAAGCACCGTCATCATTTTTGACATGGGGATCTTGGGGTTCTTCTTGGCAATAAGGGGCCTGTCCAAAAAAAAAAGCAAAGAAAAAAAAACTATTGCTAGACAATTAAACTGAAATTTGTGTGGCAAATTTTATAAGAGGCCGTGCATTATTAGTGATTTTACCTCAAGTACTGGATGTTCTCAGGCATGATGAATCAGAAATCGGAAGTATATACTAAAAGAGTGTCTATCAAATTAAATATTATGCTGGTTACAGTAGACATGCATGGTGTGGGTCTGACAGTACATCTTGTTTCAATGCCTATTATTAGAAAACCTGTTATCATAATGGCATTACTTCATACAGGCATTAGCATTTGCCAGAAGGAATATTTTAAAATAGAACAAGACATCTTGACAACAGGGCATTAGAATGTCGTCCATGCAGAAGGAAAACTGCAATCCTACCTAAGAAACTGGCTGAAGGCTTTGTAGTTGGTGATGGTTTTATAGTCGTCCTCTGAGAAGGCATACTGCACATCTTCGAGACCCCACTCTTGCATCAGCTGACTGGATGACTTTGGTTCCTGATGTCACATGAGAAACCGTTATTCATTTATTCTCATGGCAAATAGAGCACAATAGAGCATTTCTAAGTGAGAACCTTCATGTTTCCATCGTCGTCATCATCGTCGTCTTCATCATCGTCTTTCTTTCGCTGTTTAGTTTTCCTCTCCTTCTTCTCTTTGGGCTTCTTCTTTTTCTTCTTCAGGGTGCTATAGGTGCTGCTCTCACTTCCTGACCTTTGACCATGATCCTCTCTGTCTGACATGTCATCTAGCCCACTAGGAAGCCCCTGTGAGTACAGGTGGAGACATTACAGAAAAAGATGAGAAAAACTTAAATGAAAATGAATGGGAGAAATTGTAATGCTCAATATGGCAGCTGTAGGAATGATAGTTTAGCCTTTCAGAAAAGAGCCAATCTGATTTTTGGTGGAATATGGACATACACATTAGCTGGACCCAACTAAAACATACATTTCAGGTTTTAGTGTGATTTTAGCATTATTTGATTTGATTTTTGATTGATTTTTGATTTGAAATTATTTATAATACCACTATTGTCAGATTATTGCTGATTTGATGTTATTGAAACTTTATCTTAACAAGCAGTTTTTCAAATTTTCCCGACCTGTGACCATGTGTTTCATATTTATCATAATGATAACCAAAACCGATGTTTCGTAATACAATTTATTTATATATTCGTAAAAGCATAATAGATCTTTAACATTGTGTTTTGTGCCATTGCTTTAGCAAAGCATCTGTCAATCGAGCTAAAACCAAAATTGTGATACAGCTTATTACGTTTAGCGAACCACAGAATAGTGCATCTGAAGTCTAAAGCACTGCATGTTTCACAGAAAATCTTGCAAATGCAAAAAAAAAATATGACTTTAGTACTTGTAGGAGGAAACACACGTTTTAGTGAGTGATATTACTGTGTGTGTGTCTGTGTGCTTGGAGAATGCCTGTTGCTGTGCTGCAGCTGTGCACTGGCTGGCAGACGTCTCCCCGGCACAGGGCCGGCCGGCACTGCCGCAGAGCATACAAGCTCCACCAGCAGCCGTTCTGAGTTGCCATGGAAACCAAACTGTGCAGTATTGGGAGTGGGGTGGGGGGGGGGTGTAATGAGAGCTCTCTCACTGCAGCAGCCAATGGAACAGCGCCATCCAATCAGATGCGTTTGCATAACGAGCTTGTTATGAAGAGTCCCCATGGTTGCAGTGCCTGTATTATTGGGCCCGTCTAGACAAATCTCAATCACGTACATGGGGGAGGGAGAAAGTGAGAGAGGAAGGAGGGAGAGAGAAAAAGGAGGGGTGCTCATGCAAAAGGCAAAGACTAGAACCACTAAAGAGCTTAACAGCTGGAGCTAAAAGGTCTCCCAAAATCCAAGCCACAGTTTTCTGTCAATGTACAAAATGATCCAATGTAAATAATGTGTCACTAAGACGTATTCAGGATGACACCATCCTGCAGTTCTTCCCTATAGAAAATGTAGTATTTAAAGGGGGCGTTTGTCTAAAATTCTGTCATCCTTTACTCACCTTCATGTTGTTTGAAACCTGTTTGAGTTTCTTCAGTGGAACATGAAAAAGAAATTATCGACTTTTCAGAAATAAGATTTAATTGGTTCTTTTGTCTTGTGACTATTCACAACACATTTAAATGTTAAATCTAATTGAATGCAAATTCGTTTTTTGACCTAAGGTGGATGGGAAGACTTTCAACAAATTATTACAATTTCAGGATTTTCCACACGCTTAGTTATTGTAATGCTTTACAAGTTGGAAAATAGCAAATGAGTTAAATGAATCAAATAAAAAAGAGTTTATTAATCTGTATTATTTTCCTGTAAAAATATCTAAACATAAAACAACATATTTTCAGAGTAATAACCTATTATAAGTAATATCTTAGTAATTAGCAATATTACATAAGTAATATCATATTATGCATGTTTTCTTAGAAAATATCTTAAATTAAGTATCAAAAAAATTAAGCTTTTTCTCATGCCTTTTTTAAATTAAGATCACCTTAGTTATTGTTAGTAAATGCATTAACTAACAATGCATTTGTAACTATGATTAATAAATGCTTTAGAAGTATTTCTATTGTTAATTTAACAGAACTTAATTTAAAATGTTACCTTTTTTCTTCTAAATCTAAAACTAACCAAATTTATTTAGGTTTATGCTTCTGCTATTAACATTTTAATATATTTTGACTGACATTTCAATATTTTTGTCTAGAAAACATTACAACTTATGTAATGATACAAATGTTACATTTTAAGAGTTTTTTTTTTTCTTTTTTGCAGTGTAAATCTATGCTACTTCTTTTGTCCTGTTTGGAGCTTAACAGCCCCGGTTAACTCATTCACTTTTTTGTAGTATGGAGTATGGAGGTAAAAAAGCAGTGTGAACCAGGGGCGGCTGGCCAATAGAGGGCGCTAGGGCGCCGCCAGAAAGGCGGGTCTTTGGAGCAGTTAAGCCAATTGCTGATTTTAGATATAAATGTTTGACATAAACTGTAGCCAATCAGCGAGCTGAAATGTAGTCAGCTATGGGCGCTTCGCCTAGCGCCCCAAACTGCGCGCGGCCGCGAGGCGCGAGCAATGGGCGCGAGCCACTACTAAAGTATCGAGTTTATTATGTTTATTTACTGTACATTTTGTGGAACATTTGTTTAAAATCACTCAAAATTGTTGCAGGTAATAGTTGTATTTAATCAGCTAATTAATGACTAAGTATTTTGTTTGAGTTAAATTTCAAATGCAAATAGAAAGTTTGTGCAATATGTTTGTTTTTGTGCAAAAATGCCTCAACCTTTTAATATTGGCATTAAATAATTACTTTTCACAGAGCACTGGTATCCTGGGTGGTTATTAATTATAATAGGATTTTTTTATTTATATAGCCTTTCCAACAAAGTCGCTTTACAATATAGGCCTAGGTTAAGGAATTGAACTAAATAAACCTCAACATCAAAGATAGACATACCAAGGGTAGATATAAATATACAGAGTTCAGTTACAAAGTTAGGTTAAAGATTCAAGCAAGTAACATAAACATTAATAATAAGGTAAAATTTAAAAATTCTGAGCTAAAGAGTAATATTCAGACAAAAAAAAAAGGTTTTGACGGAGAAAAGGGTGAATGCTTGACAGACGTCTTGAGCAAAAGCATTCCACAACCTGGGAGCCACAATGCTATAAGACCTGGTGTCCCATGGTTACCAAGGCCAAGCTATTTAAAATAACCGAATATGACAGCCCCACCTAACATATTTTTCACCAGCCGCCACTGGTGTGAACACTCTGCCGCAGAAGATAGTTGGTCATTTGGGTTTGGAAGGACATAAGAGTAGGAAAATGATGAAAGTATGCCTTTAAATACTGCATTTTCTGTGGAAAAAGAACTGCATTATAGTGTCAGACATCTTTGGGATCTTTTTCCCCAAAAACATCCTCATCTTCAACACACCAGACAGGGAAAAAATGCTCTTCTGCTCAACTGAAATGTCACTTATCATTGTTTACATCTGACAAAGCATCAATTCTCACTCTCCCGTTACTATCCCCAGACTCTCCACAGTCTATCAGGCTCCGGCGCAGGTGGCCGGCTTTGGCGAGCTGAGCTGTTAGACTTGTGGACAGCAGAAGGGCAGGCGGCGTTTTGACCTCCATTGATTTGAGCCTGTGTCTGACACGGCACTGCAGGACGAGCATGATTGACGCCAAACAGGGCTCTTAGCTGCTGAGGGGAGACCTCTCTGCCCTCTCCACGGCACATTTACCACTGCTGAGAAGAAGGGAGGGTTGAGAGAAAGACTGAATCTGTCCAAGGAGGCAGATAAAGCGAGGGAGGACTAGGGAGGAGAAAAAAGAGGAATCCCTCTCATTATCTCAATTGTAAATACAGTCAGCTGGGGGGACTGTGACTGACTGACCTGTCAAATGTTTTATCTCTCGCCAAGGCGCAGAGAGCGATAGCTTACTAGAATTTTTTTTAATAATACGTCAAAATACACAGAGGTCAGGCAAGGTTTTTCATACTGATCATTCAACCTGAACTTTCGTATGAGTCCTGTGATGTAATGTAGGCTGAAGGAAGATCAGGTCGCTACTTCTTGTATGAACGGTCTAATGTCAGCCTAACTTTTCTGGGAGGGAGCCTTTTTTTTTTAATAGGACAGTCCCTGTTTTTTGTGGAGCACAGAAGAAGGTATTATAAAACATACATTTATTAAAAATTAAGTATTTTTTATCCATGCAATGAAAATCAATGGTGTTTATTGTTGTTTTGGACCCCACGTAAGGACAGTTGTACAACATTGTAAGTTTCAACCATGATAAGTTGAGCAAACAAGTAGTATCTATCTGACTGAACTTTAGACCATTCTGAACTATTTGATTTTGAACTTGACCTGCCCAGGTTTTCACATCGGAAATGTGGTCACCTCACGGGTGACACATTTACAGTAACTGATCAAGACACTCAAAAACCAAAACCACTAGGATGCTATAAATACTAGAAATGCTGATTTAGCCAAATAACATAAAGATAACTTCCATTCTGGTGATGTCATAACAACATCTGTTTCATCCATGCTTCAGTCAGTTAGATGGCAATTAAAAGGTTACCTCCTTTTTCTTCTTTTTCTTAACTTTGGGCTCCTGCCCCTCCATTATTTTGCTGGGTTTCTTCTTCTTATGCTGTTTAACCGAATCATCCTCAGAGAAAAATCTCTCTAATGGTGACAGGGGGACACTCCTCCGACGTACACCATCTTCATCCTCATCTGAGAAAAAACACAAGAGGTTTACACTTATGAGATTCATGCATACGTCACATCACCCCCATCTATTTAGCTCTCTGTCTGTCTGTCTGTCTGTTTGTGAAGGGTTTGCCTGTGAAGTGGAGGCTCCTACACTCCTACAAAATTTTCTGAAAGGGGAGCGAAAGGAGAGAGGTGAGGTCTCTGCCACCTACTGAACTGTGAATCTCTCACTGTAAACAAAAAACTGCTGTCTGTTAGCACATATTCACTGTAACACTTCAATGATGCCATGCTGTCAAAAAGCAGAAAAAAAAGACATCAGGAAAGCATCGTGTGCAACCGGAGCACTACGGTGTAACTCCTGCCGCCTGTCTATCGTCAGCTCAGACGGTGGGCCATGAAATATGCAGTGCGCGTGGTGGAGTCAATCGGCTAAAGCCTTGTCCTGCAGCCCACCACGCCCCGTGGGAGCTTCCGGATGAGGGGTTTTCCCAGCCTCTTGGATGCTATCCTCGAAATCCACTTAACCTTCATTTAGCTGCCACTATTTGAGGACTTCAGCTCCGGTGAGAGCAGCCCCTGCCTATAGGGCATTTTGGGTATTTACTCATGTAAAATACAGAGCTTCCCGTCTCTCTGTCAGCCGCTGGGTGGTTTTTTTCTTATTTCAATCTTCTGCCGCACATAAACAAAGCAGTTGCCTGTGAGATGACGGATATTTAGGGCAGTGCGTCTGCAATGCATCTCACACGGAGGCTCTTTCATGTCGGCAGAATATGTCTGCTGCCTGCCAGGCGCATCAAGCACACATCTCGTCTTCATTCATGTCTCACTTACAGTCGTGGTGATGCAACACAGCACTCTTGAAGAGAGGATATCTGGTAAAGATTTTACATTGTCAACTTACTTTTAAGCATTCTGGATTATGTCGTTGAGAAAATTCCTATTTTTATTCTCTATGTGAATACCAAGAGGTTTAAGTACATATCTTTTTCAGAGTTAAGGCACATTATCATATTTATTTGCACTCTGGTGAAACTGTGTATTTTTTATTCAATATATGCATACTAATAAGCTAAATTATATATATATATATATATATATATATATAATTTTTTATTTTTTTTTACATTCCAATTTAATATGCAAAGAAAATAATGAATAATAAATCATCTGTAGCCTGATTTCCCTAAAACTGTAGCTTTATTCTTGCATCCCAGACAGTCACGTTTTGTGCCATGTTCCCGTGTAAACAGAGCCTCGGCCAGGAACTGCCAGGTGTTTAAAAGCTGTGCTGCTGGTAGCGGGCCTGAAAATGTCACGACTGCAGCCACACATTTGTGTGTCAGCTAAGCATGGACATTGGGGTAACTTTGACCTTGCAACAAGGGCTGGGTCAGTGCCGCACTCCATTAGAGATGGGATTCACGGCCGGTCTCGCTGTTAAGAAGAGGAACGTTTACAGGAAAACGCATTAGCTGTCTGACAGATTGCGTATGTTAATAGTGCCCCCACCGTTAATGTGATGAGACAGCATGGTTGGAACTCCCCCTCATTGAGACCTTCGAGTTTTATAGGCCGTATCTTTACTTTCTGAAGACTATATCCATTCTCTAAGTCCCAAGGCTCATTCACAAACTTTTGCTCTATTTTGCGATATAATGGCAAAAATTGCAAGTACACAAGCAAAGTAGTCTAAAATGAATGTCCTAATAACCTATAAAACAAGAACGAAGCCACTGCAATTGAGTTTAGATGCTATAATTATTTTATTCCAGCATGCATATACTACACTGAAGAAATTTGTTGGTAAAATTTGCAAGTTGTGACACACACTCTGGAGTCTGATGCAGAGACTGATGACACATAGACATAAGTGTGTGATGCAACAATGATTTACACGCATGCACAAACTCTAGCAAAGAGAAAGGGGTGTCAGCTTTCACAGTGCAGCTTCCAAAAATAGCCCCCACCAAACAGAGCTATGAGCAGCTCATGGTGATCTTTCAGCTTCAAAGATTATGACTATGTAAAAGAAAACCAGACTTCGAATGGAGGAAATAAAGAAGAGGGGAAAAAGCACTCATATGACTTTGGATCAGCTCCACCCTAATGCATCCTAATGAGGAACAACATAAACATACAACAGGGAATATGTTTATGTTTATGTTTATATTTACAACCCGAATTCCGGAAAAGTTGGGACGTTTTTTAAATTTTAATAAAATGAAAACTAAAAGACTTTCAAATCACATGAGCCAATATTTTATTCACAATAGAACATAGATAACATAGCAAATGTTTAAACTGAGAAAGTTTACAATTTTATGCACAAAATGAGCTCATTTCAATTTTGATTTCTGCTACAGGTCTCAAAATAGTTGGGACGGGGCATGTTTACCATGGTGTAGCATCTCCTTTTCTTTTCAAAACAGTTTGAAGACGTCTAGGCATTGAGGCTATGAGTTGCTGGAGTTTTGCTGTTGGAATTTGGTCCCATTCTTGCCTTATATAGATTTCCAGCTGCTGAAGAGTTCGTGGTCGTCTTTGACGTATTTTTCGTTTAATGATGCCCCAAATGTTCTCTATAGGTGAAAGATCTGGACTGCCGGCAGGCCAGGTTAGCACCCGGACTCTTCTACGACGAAGCCATGCTGTTGTTATAGCTGCAGTATGTGGTTTTGCATTGTCCTGCTGAAATAAACAAGGCCTTCCCTGAAATAGACGTTGTTTGGAGGGAAGCATATGTTGCTCTAAAACCTTTATATACCTTTCAGCATTCACAGAGCCTTCCAAAACATGCAAGCTGCCCATACCGTATGCACTTATGCACCCCCATACCATAAGAGATGCTGGCTTTTGAACTGAACGCTGATAACATGCTGGAAGGTCTCACTCCTCTTTAGCCCGGAGGACACGGCGTCCGTGATTTCCAACAAGAATGTCAAATTTGGACTCGTCTGACCATAAAACACTATTCCACTTTGAAATAGTCCATTTTAAATGAGCCTTGGCCCACAGGACACGACGGCGCTTCTGGACCATGTTCACATATGGCTTTCTTTTTGCATGATAGAGCTTTAGTTGGCATCTGCTGATGGCGCGGCGGATTGTGTTTACCGACAGTGGTTTCTGAAAGTTTTCCTGGGCCCATTTAGTAATGTCATTGACACAATCATGCCGATGAGTGATGCAGTGTCGTCTGAGAGCCCGAAGACCACGGACATCCAATAAAGGTCTCCGGCCTTGTCCCTTACGCACAGAGATTTCTCCAGTTTCTCTGAATCTTTTGATGATGTTATGCGCTGTAGATGATGAGATTTGCAAAGCCTTTGCAATTTGACGTTGAGGAACATTGTTTTTAAAGTTTTCCAAAAATTTTTTACGCAGTCTTTCACAGATTGGAGAGCCTCTGCCCATCTTTACTTCTGAGAGACTCTGCTTCTCTAAGACAAAGCTTTTATAGCTAATCATGTTACAGACCTGATATCAATTAACTTAATTAATCACTAGATGTTCTCCCAGCTGAATCTTTTCAAAACTGCTTGCTTTTTTAGCCATTTGTTGCCCCCGTGCCAACTTTTTTGAGACCTGTAGCAGGCATTAAATTTTAAATGAGCTAATTAAGTACATAAAAGTGTAAAATTTCTCAGTTTAAACATTTGCTACGTTATCTGTGTTCTATTGTGAATAAAATATTGGCTCATGTGATTTGAAATTCCTTTAGTTTTCATTTTATTAAAATTTAAAAAACGTCCCAACTTTTCCGGAATTCGGGTTGTATATATAAATATATATATATATATTTTTTTTTTTTTTTCATAATAGGACAGCCCACCCAAAAAAATGATGTGGCACACAAGGAATGTGGACTCAAGTTGCAACAATTTAAAACGAACTGATTAAAATGTGCATATCTTAACAAAAGCGATGCACATCCATTAACCAAATCTGATGGAGGTGAAATAACATTAAAAACCATGCAATTATTGAGCTCGCCAAAGAATTCTTTACCATGTTTATTCTCTTAGCATTTTTATAAATCATCTGTTTGTCTGTTTATATCTGCGTTTAGAGCATGCTCACTTCATTGCTCCTGGCTGGGGGAACAGTCATGTGTTCTGCAGTGTTTGGATCCGGCAGTGAACAGTCCTGATTGCAAATCTCACTTCGCTGGCCTACAATACGAACTGCATTTTCAATATACGTCCTATTGCATGTTAGATTCACAATAATTAATTATATGCTTTATCGTTCTTAGCAGAGAAGCTAGAGATTAACTGGATTGATTGTATGGAAATTATTACGAGGAGGCTCGCAATTAAAAAACTCAACAGCTCATTTCACATATTAAAAATAGGCTACATTTATATTTATTAATCTCACTAAAACATTCATCAACCATCTCATTATAATTTCAGTAAAGAAATCAGTGAAGGTGTTCTGGCTTGCAATGAAAGCAATCAGTGAATGGGACTAAACAGCAACCCAAAATCCTGGCCAGTCCTGCACTGCATAGATTTCTCATTTTTAGCACATGCGGGGGCTTACTGTCTACACGGAAAGAGCACGCTGGCTCATGAATTATTTCCCAATTATTAATTCTTCTGCATATTGCATATCATTTCAAACCATTTGCAGCCCTCAGCAGCGTTCATCTCATCCACATAACCGCCTCGAAAAAAAAGGAGGTAAATACGCAATTGGGGTGCAAATGAGATACTCATGCTCAGGTCAGTCACGTGATTCATTCACGACTAATTCAGAGGCAGCCTAGACCAGCGAGAAACTATAAATGTATTGATTTTATTGAATTGAGGGCCGTGAATGTATGAAAGGCATGTAGGCAGAACGAAGTCTTAACTACACAGCTTCTCCATTACACCACTGAGAACCCTGCTCTCACAGGCAATGGCTTTTGAAATTAATCTGTCATATTAAAAAAAGGGAAAATTAGATACACGCCCTTTCACCAACACAGGAATAAAACAGAGTGAAATCATATAAGAATACAATAGTCACCAGAAGCATAATAATTGTGTTCTGCCTGAGAAAGATATATCCAGCATCAACATAAAGTGTCATGTTTCATCAACTATTTTCTGTAAAGCAGCTGTCGCACAAAATAAGTTTCATACATTCATTTTTAAAATACACAAAAGCCTCTCTTTTAGCTAACACATAAGGGAAAAATTGACAGACAGAAAACAAATGATAAAATTGTAAACCTGCTAATCTACAATACAATCACACACAAAATAAATAAATAAAATTGCAATAAAAATAATAAAAAATAAAATAAAAATTACAAAATCACATATCATTTACAGACAAATACATTTTTGGGCTACTTTAACAGTAATTATTGTTGAATTGACATTTTAAGTAAAATGTCTTTATATAATTGTATTTTAATTATCTTATGATTGAAATCTACAGATTCAAGACAATTTTAACTATCAATTTCAGTATATTTTACAGTGACAAACAGATTAATAATAAATCAATTAGGTTTGTATATTAACATTTTACAATTTGATGACCTATAACATCATGACTGTAATTTGTATAGTGAAGTTCTGACAGTCAGTTTCTACTGTAAGTTTAACAAACCTTTTTTTAAGAAACTAAGAGGCTGTCTTGGCTAAAGTGTGGGCCCCTCAAACAGACCACAGAGGCAGTGGATCATAGCTGATGTTTTCCTGTCACACGTGGCTCTATCAAGCACATACACTACTTTTACAAGACACTGTGACCACAGAGTAGCACTATCACCATCAGCTCTTAATATCCCTCAGAGAAATGCCATAACACCTTTTTGGGAAACTGATTATTTGTTTAGATCAGTTCTAAACCATGCATAAATCCCGACACCTCTATCTTACATACAATTGTTACAAAGAGACTGCAGCATTGCCATGCACCAGACTTTATATTAAAACAGTCCATAAGGTTTAGAAATCATTGTGCACAGTGGGTGCAATATCAGAGCAGCCCGACTGGAAGAAAAAAAAGAAAAAAAAAGACAGTGGGTGCATGCATAACTCATTTATATGCAAAGAAAAAAATGCGCCTGTAAAAACAAACAACCGGATGATGGATTATTAACAGAGAACGGTTTTATCTCAAAGAGAATCACAGACAGATGGTCTGCTCTTTAGTCGCGCTTTAGTGACTCAAATACAGTCGGACAGTGCGCCGTTATTTTTGAACGAGCAGTGTCCGGTGTAAGAACATAAGCTACTGAGACTATAATAAATCGCACGCGCGTCAAGCTCCTTTTCCTCCGCATTCAACTAGGCGTAGCAGCGCAGTTGTGAAGGGCAGAACTCTCCCTCCCCTGTGACTCTTTACCCCCTCACCTGGCACGTCGTCCTCAAAATCCATATCGTCTTGCCCCTCATCTTCATTGCTTAGCGATCCGGGCATCTTTACCGCATAACAAGAAAATCACATTCGAGATGCAGGAATAAAGTCCAGAAACTTAACCCTCTGAATTCCCAGATTTTCAGCTTCAGAGGAGACGTCCACTGAAGGTGAGGCTAATTTTCTTTTAATATGCTCTCAATAAAATAAAAGATGGCTGCCCTGCTTTTAAAAAAAAACCTTTCTCCCTCTTCTCTATCCAAATCCTCCAGTCTGAAAATAAGAAAGAGACAAAAATGGAACACACATGCCCAGATTGTGACGTCTGGTCGGTTGCCATGGCAATCCATCCCATAGTTTTCCGACACAACTAGTTAGTGCTCCTCGCCTGGTCACCGGCTTTACTAGTACTGAGAGCAGCGGCGGTCTCGCGCTGGCGTTGCCGTTTTCCCGCTGAAGTTCGAGGAATGTGAGGTTCTTCGGGGAGAAAGTTCCCTCACAGTCCCTTTCTGTCAGACGAGGGAAATGCATAATAGGAGCAGGATTTTTTTTTTTTTTTGTCATGCCTTTTTTATATATCTACAAACTTAGGTCGGACAAATTATATATCCGAGGTCACGGTTGAACGTACATCTTTGAAGACTGGGTTTAGAGATGTTTTAAAGGTAGAGTTATAAAAAAAAAAAAAAATTCATTTACACACCATCACGTAGTTCCAAAGCTGTTTTTATACGGTCTATGTTCCAAACCTGTGAGGCGTGTGTTCCATGGAAGAAAAAGCAGCAGTCTTCACTTAATATTCTTGATATACACTGAAAGTAAATGGTGACAGGCATTCTGCCTCATTTTGGGCAAACTAAAGCGTTACATATGAGGCTAGGTTTCTTATTTAAACGAAATATGCTACTTTAAAAAAATTTCGTATAGCGCTGGAAACGTTTCTGTTGTTAATTTAATCTCTCCTCATTTTAAAAAAAAATCCATTTTTTTTTTCTCTTGATGTTTAACGTGGTCAAAGCAGTCAAAGACATTTAAAATAATCTCCTGTACTCTTAAACCAACCAAAGCGGTTTTGCTGGTCTCCTGGTCTAGTCATGTATGGTTCTGGAGACATTCAGTTGGCCCAAACAGGTGAGCTCTAGGAGACCAGCTAAACCATTTAGAGCTGGTTTTAGATGCTTCAGCAGCATATCACCGATTAGATAAACTCTCTGAACCCTGTATGTGCACAAACTTTGTTGCTATGGAAATTATTGGTCCTGTCTGACCGGTGATAGATGAATCCTTTATGCTTTAGTTGCTCTAAAAATAGAAAGAAATTGCACAATTATGAATCAAATGGATTTCTCTTTATCTTTCCCCTCACAGCAAAAGACACAATGCTTCGAACATACTGAAATCAACACACCAGAAACAAGGAAATGGACTTCTTTTGAAATTTTATTAAAATTTACAAAAGAGTGGCAAGGATTTAATCTTCATCGTCCTCCTCCTCATCCTGGTTGATCTGGAAGTAGCGCAGTTCATAGCTCTCCTTGGTGTTCGCTACTACACGCAGCCAGTCACGCAGGTTGTTCTTCTTGAGGTACTTCTTGGTAAGATACTTCAGGTACCTGAAAGCAACAAACACTTAAGTATAGATAGGTTTTATAAGTAACTGTGTTGTATTCACACAATTTGGCTTACTGGGTAAAAGAAAAGACCCTAAAATTCTGCCTTGTGTAACAATCACTAGTTATTAAAAATCTTAATTGAAGGATAAAGGCTCCAATTATAAGGTGTAAAATTAGTGCTAATGAAATAGTGCTAGTGGTTTTCCTAACAGCTTCTAAGGTCCTTATCAATTTTGCTTATCAGACAAATATATAAGGACAAGCTGTAGATGACATGCCACAACACTTTCTGAATAGAGTTTATGCAATATCACAAAACAAGTAACAGCTACTTGAATAGGTAATGCCTCTTAAAAGTCTTGCATGGGACTTCACATCAAATGTGGAGCAAGTCATTACACAAACATCACAGGAATGTGTAATAAATCCACTTTTTCAACAATTAAGTCACATCTTCAGTAGATGAATTAGATAAATACAAAATCATTTATAGGCCAAACAAACACCACATCAACTCTCAAAATGATTTGCTATGTCCAACACACTAACAACTATAGAGATTACATGAAACTGAAAGCCACAGGATGGGTTGGAGAACATCCACAGAATGCAAACTGTGCACGCTCTTCTGTGTCAGCCGCGCTGCACGGATGTGCTGTTTTTGTTCAAATCAAAGCATAAATACATGTAGAACATGTATTTGTAGGGAATCATGTAGGGAATCCTTGTGTCGTGGCTGACACAGAATAGCGTACACAGTTTGCATTCTGTGGATGTTCTCCAAAATGGCACCAAGGTGATTCCGAGACACAGAGGAGACAAATTGTTGAATCAAGTCGTTATTTTTTGTTTTCTTCACTTACAAAAAGTACCCTCTTCCCTTCATAAAATTCAGACTGAACCACTGATGGCAGATTTTTCTGGACCTTAACAACTTTGCAATTTACTTGGCAGTCAATGGGACAGTCACAATCCACCCAGTTTTCATCCAAAATATCTTAAATTGTGTTCCCAAGACAACAAAGCTTTTCCGGGTCTGGAACGACTTGGGGGTAAGTGATTAATGACAAAATGTTCATTTTGGGGTGGAGTAACCCTTTAATACTACAATCGGTTCCAGTGAGCAGGAAGGCATTCAGCATCAAATGAAATGAAAGATTTTACTATATATGTATAATAGAAAATTTTGACAGTACCTAAACAAAAATAAACATCTGGTCGCAAAATGCAAGCGCGCTTCAGTCTAACATTAAGGATTAATCTAAAACACCTTAAATTAATGACTAAATTGGCAGTACAATTACTGCACACTTTCAATATGTAAAACGTGGCTTGTTAGCGACAAATGATGTCAACATGGCACACAATTTCTTTATGCATAAACACAAAGTACTTTTTGCACCTTTCAATTCACCTTGAATACATATGAGTAAACGTCTTAAATTACAATACAGCAGTTAATCAACAGCTAACATGCTATGGAGGAAATGCTGGGAATGCCACTATGCATAATGCGAGAAAAATGAGACCTCAAAAAATAAACTACATTGAGAAATGATAATTGCAATAAACCGTATAAAGTGCACAATGTTTTGCTTTGCTGTTTTGTAACGCATGTGCTAAATTTCTCAGTTCCATTATCTTTTCTTTTAAATCACATTTTAATTTTAATTGAACTAAATATTCAATATTATAGCCACAGTGAAAGAACATCAAAAACCTAACAGTTAGCATCCCTCCGCAAGCATTTGGATCTCTAATCTCAGATTTACCTCTTAGAGAAGGGGACCTCAGATGACACCGTGATTTTGCTCTTGCTCCTTTCAATGGAGACCACACCTCCACCCAAGTTGCCAGATTTACCATTTACTTTGATGCGCTCCTGAAGGAACTGTTCCTGGATAGAGACACATGCAAACATGCCCATCAGATTATATAGAATAACCTTTTTTTTTTTTTTGTAATAAGTTGCATATAAGTCTGCAAAAAATCATTACTCGCATATTGAAGCAAGCAAAAAATAGTTTTGTATGTATACAATTCTGAGAAAACACCCAAAATTGTCTGTTCAGGTCAGGTAATCTGATTGGAGATTTTCAGTTTTGTGTGCAGTCCGCATCAGAGGATCAGTTTATACTTACAAAGTTAGCAGCATCCATGATGCCATCCTCCACAGGATGGGTGCAGTCCAGGGTGAACTTCAGGACCTGCTTTTTCTTTTTCCCACCCTTGGTCACCAGCTTTTTCTGTAAGACACAAAAATATACATATGGATAAAACCCAAAACTGTAAGTGTGTACATTAATTTAAATTTATTATTTAAATTAAAGAAAATAAATCTTCACTAAAAATATGTTTCTCCAATCATCAAAACGAGCTCTCGCAAATCTGGAATCTGACAGTATACGTGACAACGACCTACGTTTACACATATTTAAAAGCAATAAATAAATACATTTGAAAACGTTGGGGAAATGTGAAATTCAATCTAAAACGCAGCCATGTCGTTTTAGCTTTGTGGTTTCGATTCTTTGATAGCAAGATTGATTTAAAAACAATATGCCCAAAAATATAATTGCTCTTTATTTTCCATCTATAAAGCATTATCGCAAAACGCGCAGTATTTTTCTAGTTATTATGCGTCGATTCTACGAGAAATGCTAACCAGCTAAACTGGTGGTTGCTACAACGTGGTTGATCACGAGCAGGCCTCGCTCCAGACCTCCAGTAAACAAACGCTTTTAAAACCAACACTGATGCACATATTATGTCCTTAACCAGATTAATCAAAGTCTCCATGGTTCGGCTTTAATCTACACCGGTTTGTGCGCGCCTATAGAGACGTGACACATTGAATATGATAGTTTTTCAGGAACTTGCTCGTACTCACAATCGGAGCCATGGCCGACAGTTTGGCAGAAAGGGAGAGGGGAGGGCGCGCGTGCGCACTGAAAGCTTCCCGTTATAATCTATTTCAGATGTAATCGATAGATCTGTTATCCGGAGATTGATTCGTACAATCACTGGATCATCATAACCATTTCATTGTACCATATCATGTCTCGTCTAATTATGTTTTCATATATATATATATATATATATATATATATATATATATATATATATATATATATATATATATATATACTGTGCATGTTTGTATAATTTGTACACATAGTTTCTGTTTAATTTATTTTATTAAAAAAAAAAATCAAAATACATTGAATGCATAATTACAGTTATGTAAGGTATTTGCCGTTCTTCCAGATGAAAGGAAAGGTATCATCTTCTCTTATTACCTGTTTAATCTAGACTATGCCAGCCTCCATCCTCTCGTCTGTCACCTGTGTCATGAGCAATAGGCTACCGCCAACCATGTCTTCTGGACTGCCAGTTGTCTGTGTGGCAGGGCCAATGAAAATCGGATCTCATGCCCCCTCTATGGGTAAATACAAAAATCCCATATGGGGAGGTAAATAAAACCCATACTGGTAAAAAAAAAAAAAAAAAAAAAAACACAGAGTGTACATGCATTCTTCTTGACTAATTTAAGCAACATTTTTGTTCCATGTGTACATTTGTTGTGATAGAAAAGTAAAACTTTTTTTTTTATAAATAAATAAATAAATAAATAAATAAATGCTACTGAAAGTTAAATACCGACAATGTAGCTGCTAAAAAAAGGACCTTTACCTCAAGGATTTTGGGGGTGAGGAAATGGAAATCATGACAGAAGTGTTCAATCAGAACCAGCCGCAGCAAACTGAAGACAAGTTCTTCCATGATGTTTACATTTGGGTCTCCACTTATTCTAGGTTTCTTCAAGCTGAATGTTGGGTTAATTCCAAAACGTATCTTATGCCAAATCTGGATTCCTGTAATCTTTCTTCATATGACCCACCCATTACAGTTTTGTATACATGACTGTCAAGCCTTCTGTTTTGAAGAGTTGTCCAAGGTTTAATGACTAACATATGTTCTTCACATTGTTTGATTCATTTCATCATTTTCAATTCATCTTTGTCATCAATCATTTATTGGTCGTCACCAGAAATAAAAGGAGGGTTTCGTAGTGATGTGTAGTGTTTTGTGTTCCCCAAAGTACTTTTTTGTTAACAGTTCTTAGAACTGTTAAATGTTATAGGTTCTTTATGGAACCATCAATCAATGCCAATAAGGAGGTTTTATTTTAAAGAGTGTTGAATTAAATTAAAGCTCAAATTCATGCAACATGCAATCCTGTTCAGAGCAGCACAGTTGGCATAAGGACAGCTGCAGAACGACCCCAGCGTTCTGATTTTAGCACCATAACAAGCACTCCACATGGTGGGCTCTCTGATCACATCACAGCAGTGTCATTTGATAAAAACAAGCATCTTGTGAAAGGTGCATGGAGCATTGATTCCAAAGCTTATATCAATTACACACAATCCGGTGCATACCTTCAATCTTGTTTAGAAGTGACTCAGAGATCTGCTCTTTTTATGTGCTTCTTTACAATTAAGACTATAGTGAAACAAAATAGTGATAGACAATATATTTACCAGGAAAAATAATCTCATTTTGGATAATCAGTTGACTCAGTTCCAAAATGTATCACCAGTCAGTTAGATAATACTACAATTAATTATACAAAGTATAATGTAAAATTATTAAAATGTTTGTCATCTTGCTATCATTAAATTTTATAAAAAGATTTGGTCAGTAAGGTTATTTGATGTTTTGAAAAAAAAAAGTCACTTATGCTCAACAAAGCTGGATTTATTTGATCGAACATCAATATTTTGAATTTTAACAGTTTACTTTTATATTCAGTTTTTATTGTGATGCAAAGCTGAATTTTCAGCAGCCATGACTGTCACACGATCCTCCAGGAAATCATTCTAAATTACCAATTTATTTAAATTTTATGCATTTAACAGACACTTTTATCCAAAGCGACTTACAGTGCATTCAGGCTAACAGTTTTTACCTAACATGTGTTCCCTGATTTGATGCTAAAGAAGTCATTTCATTATTATCAATGTTTATAACAGTTGTGCTGCTTAATATTTGTTTAATATAATGCTTGATATTGTTGTTTTTGAATAGAAATATACATTTCTTTAAATAGTACTAAATAGTACTGATTTTTTTTTTTTTGCAAGAGTGTATTTAGCCATCCGACATTCTATTCTGTAGAGATCAGCATCATATTTATTCACCACTAAAAGTGTAAACTTAAGTTACTCTCTAAATCGTTTCCCACTATCCCATTAATGTCTGCCGATCCATCTACTGTAGAAAAAAAACAATATGTTGTGTAGCTTGTTGTAACTCTAGCCACGTTTTGAGCACATTGTATCTAATGATACAGCAGCAAAGCTTTTCCTGCTATATTTATCCATTGTTGCCCACTGCAAACTTGCATTTGTGGTGTATAAGTAGCCTGGCTTTACACGACCAGCATAATGGTGCCAGCAGTTTGTGGTTCAGTGGGGAAAAGCAGTCCATTACCACATCCTAACACAACAGAAATGCTGCAGTGTGCTTTTCCAAAATGTAGAACTTTTTTTATTCATTTAGAATGATTCTATTATATGGTAGGCTATTTGTTTGTAATGTGAGTGTGGCGGTGTAATTTTTCTCAGTTTAGTGCGAGTGTGGGATCTTGGTTTTCCACTTAGAGTTGCAGATAATGAAGCTTTTGTACTTTGCAGCACCACACACTCCCTCATGCAGTGTAATCCAGGAATTCATCACTTTGATGCTATATTACTGGTACTGTAAAGCTGATTATAATGAAAACAATATAAATCTTTTGATTGACGCAGGGGCAGGATGCACATAAAGTGGGGTCCAAAAGTCAAAAGAACACTCTGAACACGTGTTCAGAGAAACAATACAAGGTTTTAGCACAGTGACTAGATTAACAAATAACATTTAAAATTGAATTGAATCTAAGATGTAGATGAGTTTGTTTCTTCATCAGAACAGATTTGGTGAAATTTAGCTTTACATCACTACAGTGAATGGGTAGCAGAATGAGAGTCCAAACAGCAGGGAAAAACATCACAACAGTCCACATGTAATCCATTAATAAGGCAAAAAGCTTTGTGTTTATAATAATTCATCATTAAGGCTTTTTTTTACTCCAAAATACTCATTTAAATCTATTAAAACTATTACAACTACATACAACTATTTTTCTAAAAGCACTTATAATAATATTAAGTGCGATATTTATCAGATCAAAATTAATGTTCATTTTTCACACTGTACATTATGCTGTGATGCCTGATTTTACTTTTAGCATTTAAAATGGTTTATTTTAGTTTATTTGATTTGACAAAATTGTATATCTATTATTAGTGGTTAACATTAAAATAATTATTCTTATCATTATTATCAGTAATATTTAATTCCCATAATTATCCTCAGAATCAATTTCCTAAAGGAATGCATTAAATAATGCATATATCATGAATGTGTGTAAAGTCAAAATAAATTCTTCCTCTGAGGTTTTGAATTTTCCAATGAAGAGCAGTACATCATGTTTTCAACAGAAAAAGTCCATGCTGTGCATCAAGTGTTTTAGAGACATGCAAATTCAATTTTTTTTCATTATAAAATATCAAACTTCTGATGAAATTAATGTGATGGATATTTAACTTCATGATTTAGTGAAAATTGCAGCAACTGCATTGACATTGAGACAGGATATGGGCAGGTATGTGAAATACTGAATCAAGCTGTTATGGTAAGTAAAAAATCAGACATAGTTCCAGAAACTACCAAATCATTATATAATCTGTAAAGCATTAACTGAAATATACTGTATATATGCCATATCATCTTATACATTTTGTATTACAGAATGTACACTCCATTCTGTACAGTGAATATTACATTCATTATGAATATTAATGTACACCAGGAGTCAGAAAGTTTTTTTTTTTTTTTTTTTAAGCATGCAGCACAACTTTTTTTTTTACATTGATAATGATAAGAAATGTTTCTTGGGCAGCAAATCAGCATATTAGAATTTCAGAAGAAGCATGTGACACTAAAGACTGGAGTAATGGATGCTGAAAATTCGGATTTGCATCACAGGGAAAAAAAAGTATTTTTGAGTATAAGAGACATTAAGAATGTCTCTTATACCTCCTTAGGTGGTGAAGGAGCTGCAACTGTCAGTGCGAGAGGCCATCATACTGATGAAGGCCATGCTGAGTGAAGTGCGGACAAAGAGGACGAAGAGGAGGAAAGTGCTATCTGTACTCTGTTAAACAGTATGCAGGTGAGGCAACACTCCATAAGGGGGCACAATGAGACCACAGACCAACACAATAAGCAGCTTTGTGAGTGATGTGAGAGATGAAGGATTCTTCGACATACAGGTGCATCTAAAAAAAATGTAATATCACGGAGAAGGTCTTTCTTTTTTTGTAATTTAATAAAAAAAATTAAAAAAAACCTTTCTTAAATTCTAGATTCATTGCACACAAACTGAAATATTTCAATGTTTTTTTGTTTGTTTTGTTTTTGTTTTTATTCTGATGGTTACGACCTACAGCTTAGGAAAATTAAAAATGCAGTATCTCAAAAAAAATTAATATTCCATTTTGAGCTTGATTAGTTTGATTAATTTTGAGTATAAATACTGGATACCTCTTGGGCTAGTTTAGAACATGCAACCACAATTATGGGAAAGACTACTGACTTGACAGTTGTCCAGAAGTCAATCATCAACACCCTCCATGAAGAGGGTAAGCCACAGAAGGTCATTGCTGAAAGGGCTGGCAGATCACAGAGTGCTGTATCAAAATATATTCATAGAAAGTTGACTGGAAGGAAAAAGTGTGGTAGGAAAGGGTGCACAAGCAACAGGGATGACCACAGCCTTGGGAAGACTGTCAGGAAAAGCTGATTCAAGAACTTGGGAGAGTTTCACAAGGAGTGGACTGAAGCCGGAGTCAGTGCATCAAGAGTCACCACACTCAGATGTCTTCAGGAAAAGGGCTACAGCTGTCACATTCCTAGAATCAAGCCACTCCTGAACCAGAAAAAAAACCGTCAGAAGCATTTCACCTGGGGTAAGGAGAAAAAGAACTGGACTGTTGCTTAGTGTTCCGAAGTCCTCTTTTCAGATGAAAGTAATTTTAGCATTTCATTTGGTAATCAAGGTCTGGAGTCTGAAGGAAGACTAGAGAGGCACAGAATCCAAAATCCAGTGTGAAGTTTCTGAAGTCAGTGATGATTTGGGGTGTGGTGATGTCTGCTGGTGTTGGTCCATTGTGCTTTATCAAGTCCAAAGTCAATGCAGCCATCTACCAGGAGATTTTGGAGCACTTTATGTCACGGTTCATGAATTCACTGTCTCTCTTTTGTCTTGCGTGCTGTTGTGTGTGTGTGTGTGTGTGTGGGCGTGGTCACTGATCAGCGATGATCAGCAGCGCCAGTTGGTTTCAATTGTTTGTCCCTATTTAAGTTCAGTAACTGGTGTCTCATGTTGTCAGATCGTTGTTTTCTCCCCAGTGTGCTCCCGTGCTGTTCCTGTGTCCTTGTACCTGCCTAGTCTTCCTGTCTTCGTCGTTCGTTCCTGGATCGTCACGCTACATTGGATTACCACTTCTTCACGCGGATTACTCACTCACCGGGATACAAGGGATCATCACTGGATCGAGCACCACCACCAGCTGTCCACCGAAGTCCCTGCGTCAACCACCATCAGCCTTGTGTCCGCCGCCTGTGTCTCCTGCGATTGTGAACTGTGATTCTGACTATCTTGCTGTTTATCAATAAATACGCCTTGCGTTTACATCCTGTGTCTGTCATACGTTACAGAACGATCTGACCCATTATGGATGTAGCAGGCGCTTCTACATGGGACGAGTTTGCGGCTCGAAGCATCGCTAGAATGGACTCTCAGGAGGAGAACATCTCCCTCACAGGACGGGCGGTCCAAGCGCTAGTGACGCAGGTGTCCGAGCTCACCCAGCAGATCCAACAGCTCCGTGTCTCCACTGCGCCACCCACACCGCTGACTCCACCCCCTCCTCCAGAGTCGCAGCCGCGGCGCGAACCGAGACTACCCACACCCGAAGGATATTCAGGTGAACCAGAGTTTTGCAGAACTTTTCTGACCCGATGTTCTATGCACTTTGCATTACAGCCTCTTACGTTCAACCAAGAGCGATCCAAGGTTGCGTTTGTGTTAACGCTACTCTCCGGCCGGGCGGCTCTCTGGGGAACGGCGGTGTGGGAGAATCAAGACCCATGCTGCGCCTCGTTCCAGGCACTCTCCGAGGAGATGAGGAGGGTTTTCGATCGGGCGGCGGCGGGTAGGGAGGCGGCCAGACTACTCGCCGATCTTTGCCAAGGTCACGGTTTGGTTTCGGAGTACTCCATCCAGTTCCGCACCCTGGCTGCAGAGTGTCGTTGGAACGAGGAGGCGCAGTGGGACAGATTCCTGCAATGGTTGGCTGACCGTATTCAGAGAGAAATCTACATGCTGGACCTTCCCACTAGTCTCAATGGGCTCGTCGAATTAGCTTTTCGAGTAGATGCTCGGCTGAACCGTATGGGCCGTTTCCAGCAGGATCATCCAGTTTGCAGCATGGAGAATCGACGTCTTGAAGTTCCGGATACGGTCAGCCCCCCCTACGACCCGGAACCCATGCAGGTGGGTAGAGCTCGGCTTTCCCGGGAGGAGAAGGAACGGCGGAGATCCCATGGACTGTGCCCTTTACTGCGGGAGGACGGGCCACTTCATCCACTCATGCCCGGTAAAGGACCAAGCCCGATAGTGACTATGAGGCTACTATCGGGAGGGATCTCCACCGGGAAGACCTCATCCACCACATCATCAGCTACTCTCCTTCCGGTAAGACTAAGGTGGGCAACCAGCACTCACGACACCCAAGCATTATTGGATTCAGGGGCCAAGGGTAATTTTATGGACATTAAACTGGCTAATCATCTCCACATTTCCACTACCCCCCTCACTCACACCATCACTGTCCAGGCTCTCAGCGGACAACAGCTCCCCAACATTACTCATGCCTCCGAACCCATCACTCTCATCACGTCCGGCAACCACACTGAGACTATAACATTCCTCCTCATAAGTTCACCTCTGGCACCCATCGTTCTTGGTCACCCTTGGTTCACTCAACACAATCCCAGAGTCAATTGGGGGCACAACACCATTTCCATGTGGAGTAATAAGTGTTATGAGTCATGTCTGGTGTCTGCGTGTTCGTCTGTACCTGTGTCTGTTTTCCAGAAGGAGGTAGTGAATTTATCTAACGTGCCCGAGGAGTACCAGGACCTGAGAGAAGTGTTCAGTAAGTCTCGTGCTGCTTCTCTTCCTCCACATCGTCCCTCTGACTGTGCTATAGATTTAGTACCAGGTGGGCCCCCGCCCAAGGGCAAGTTATATTCACTTTCTGTTCCAGAGAGGGAGGCTATGGAGAAATATATTTCTGATTCTCTAGCATCCAAATTCATTAGACCTTCCTCATCTCCAGCGGGGGCGGGATTCTTTTTTGTGGGGAAGAAGGATGGGTCTCTGCGACCGTGCATTGATTATCGAGGGTTGAACAACATCACGGTAAAGAATACTTATCCTTTGCCGTTGATGTCTTCAGCTTTCGAACGATTGCAGGGAGCATCTATCTTTACAAAATTGGATTTACGAAACGCTTATCATTTGGTTAGCATAAGGAAGGGAGATGAATGGAAGACCGCATTTAATACCCCTAGAGGGCACTTTGAATACTTGATTATGCCCTTCGGGCTCTCCAACTCGGCCGCAGTCTTCCAGGCACTCGTCAATGACGTGTTGAGAGATATGGTCGATCAATTCATATATGTCTACCTGGATGACATATTGATCTTTTCCTCTTCTCTCCAGGAACACGTTCAGCACTTCAGACGAGTGCTTCAGAGGTTGCCAGAGGTTGCTAGAGTAATTATGACATTGGTAACCGGGAGTTGTTGGCAGTCAAGTTAGCACTGGAGTATTGGCGCCACTGGCTAGAAGGTTCTGGGGTACCTTTTATCATTTGGACCGATCACAAGAACCTAGAATACATTAGAACTGCTAAAAGACTCAACTCTAGACAGGCTCGGTGGGCACTTTTTTTCGGCCGTTTAGATTTTTCTCTTTCGTACCGCCCGGGTTCAAAAACATCAAACCCGATTCTTTATCTCGTATTTTTGACCATTCCGAACGCCCGTCTACTCCCGAGTGTATTTTACCCGAGACATTAGTGGTCTCCACTCTCAGATGGGAGGTCGAATCGAGGGTCATGAAGGCCTTAGAAGGGGTAACGCCTCCGCCCGATTGCCCACCGAACCGGTTATTCGTGCCTGAGGAGTATCTGAAGTCATTCAGTGGGGTCATTGCTCCAATATAGCTTGTCATCCAGGAGTCAATCGTACCAGTTTTTTGGTTAAGCAACGGTTCTGGTGGCCGTTAATGGCTCGTGATATCCATGATTTTGTTTTGGCTTGCTCTGTTTGTGCCACTGGTAAGACGTCCAACCGACCCCCTGATGGGTTACTACAACCGCTGTCAGTCCCTTTGAGACCCTGGTCCCACATCGCACTAGATTTTGTCACCGCCCTCCCGCCCTCCCAGGGCAAGACTGTCGTTTTGACGGTCGTGGACCAGTTCTCGAAGGCGGCTCATTTTATTGCCTTGCCCAAATTACCTTCAGCCAAGGAGACAGCGGTTACTGTCATAGATCACGTCTTTCGGTTACATGGCCTCCCGTTGGACGTGGTCTCCGACAGGGGTCCCCAATTTGTGTCCAAATTTTGGCAAGAGTTTTGTAGATTATTAGGGGCCACGGTTAGTCTCTCTTCGGGGTTTCACCCCCAAAGCAATGGTCAATCAGAGAGAGCCAACCAAGATTTGGAGAGAGTATTGCGATGTTTGGTTTCCAAGAATCCTTCCTCCTGGAGCCAACAACTTTCTATGGTGGAGTACGCCCATAACTCGTTACCAGTGTCAGCTACGGGCCTTACTCCGTTTGAGGGTAGTTTAGGTTACCAGCCACCAGTTTTTGCCAGTACGGAATCCGAAGTCGCGGTCCCCTCCGCTCACGCCTTCGTCCAGAGGTGTCACCACACTTGGACTAGAGCCCGTGAGACTCTTCTTCAAGTGGGGGCGCGCACCAAGGCCAAGGCCGATCGCCACCGGTCAAAGCCTCCCGTATACGTCGTTGGTCAAAAAGTGTGGCTTTCTAATAAGAACATTCCTCTCCGCTCCGTCTCTAATAAACTTGCCCATAAAATTATTGGCCCGTTTCCTGTCACCAAGATCATTAGTCCGGTGACAGTCCGCCTCAAACTTCCTCCTACGTACAGAAGAATTCACCCCGCCTTCCATGTTTCCAAGATCAAGCCCGTGTTTTGGGCACAGATTAATCCGCCTGTCCCGGTTCCTCCCCCGCCGTGTCTCGTAGATGGG
Organism: Carassius carassius; assembly: GCF_963082965.1. Lineage (NCBI taxonomy): Eukaryota > Metazoa > Chordata > Actinopteri > Cypriniformes > Cyprinidae > Carassius > Carassius carassius. The sequence goes on from NC_081792.1 coordinate 21,784,738, forward strand.
GAACCTACTTATTTGGTTAATCGTATTCTGGACTCGAGGAAGAGGGGACGCGGATTTCAGTACCTGGTGGACTGGGAGGGTTACGGTCCGGAGGAGAGAAGTTGGGTTCCCGCTAGAGACATTCTGGATCACTCTCTTATCGATGATTTCAATCGTCAGGTAAGTCCGCCAAGGAACGCCAGGAGGCGTTCTTAGGGGAGGGGTACTGTCACGGTTCATGAATTCACTGTCTCTCTTTTGTCTTGCGTGCTGTTGTGTGTGTGTGTGTGGGCGTGGTCACTGATCAGCGATGATCAGCAGCGCCAGCTGGTTTCAATTGTTTGTCCCTATTTAAGTTCAGTAACTGGTGTCTCATGTTGTCAGATCGTTGTTTTCTCCCCGGTGTGCTGCCGTGCTGTTCCTATGTCCTTGTACCTGCCTAGTCTTCCTGTCTTCGTCGTTCGTTCCTGGATCGTCACGCTACATTGGATTACCACTTCTTCACGCGGATTACTCACTCACCGGGATACAAGGGATCATCACTGGATCGAGCACCACCACCAGCTGTCCACCGAATTCCCTGCGTCAACCACCATCAGCCTTGTGTCCGCCGCCTGTGTCTCCTGCGATTGTGAACTGTGATTCTGACTATCTTGCTGTTTATCAATAAATACGCCTTGCGTTTACATCCTGTGTCTGTCATACGTTACACTTTATGCTTCCATCTGTTGACAAGCTTTATGGAGATGCTAATATCATTTTGCAGCCCGACCTAAGCAACTGCCCACAGTGCCAAAACCACTTCAAAGTGGTTTGCTGACCATGATATTACTGTGATTAATTGGCCAGCCAACTCACCTGGCCTAAACCTCACAGAGGTTATATCAACCTGGGCTTCAGTAATGCCTTCAGTGATGGCCTACATGCCACACCGCATTGAAGGAGTAATTTGTCCCCCAATCAAATATTGAGTGCATAATTAAACTCTTGAACATCTCTGTTTCGTAAATCTTTTTTTGATTTATCTTTGAGAAAATATTCTATTTTTCTGAGATACTGAATTTAAAATGTTTCTAAGCTGTGAGTCATTACCATCAGAATTAAAACCAAACAAAAACAAAACTCTTGAAATATTTCAGTTTTTGTCTAGAATATAAGAAAGTTTGCTTTTTTAATTGAATTACAAAACATAAAGAAATTTTTCATGATATTCTAATTTCTTTTTGAGATGCACCTGTAGATCGTGTTGTCCAAAACACAGAATTTAACAATAATGTAATTTGCATTGAAAAGGCTAAATATTTGCTCAAAGCATCACTGAAAATTGTTGGTTAAGGATAAAAACTGTCTAAAAGTAAAATCCATTACTTTCTTCCAAGGAAAAACTCACAGAGAGGAAAAAGGCCCCTTTAAAAGATGCTGAAAGGTAAATATTGTCCAAACAGATCCGGCAAGTCTAAATTGTCTGTCTGTGACAGTTTACTCACATTGGCAGAGAACAGAGTTTTAGTGTGATGGTCTGTATCGGAACAGCAGTTGCTTGGGTTGTGTTTCATTAGTCCAGTTATTTGTTGAGATTTTTTTTTCTCTGTCCCCTTCCCATCATTGCCTGGAAGCTGGCTTGATGTCTTCCAGTCATTAAACTGCAATCTAGGACTCATGTACGTGTGTTTTTATATCAGGGTCACGCAAGAGCAAACAAAGGACAAAATGATAAAATATGGATTATTTTGGGAAATATGCAGTGTTTTGTGTGTGTGTGTGGAATCGTTTATACATTGGTCCAGAGGGTTTTTTGACTTACATTTCTGGCAGTCAGCATGAAGAGAAGGAGAAGGCACTAAAGGAGCAGCTTTATCTCCTGGCCACCATCCTGCCCACTTAAAGATATAGTTCATACAAAAGTATAGAGTCTGTCATCATTCACTCACGTCATGACTTTATATCTTATCTTTGTTCTCAGGTGAACCTGGTCACCTGCTCCACTTTTCTCAGCTCAGCCAATAAATATGATTTCCTAGATATGGGACAGTAAGTAGACATATCCTTAATACATTAATTGTTTTTAAATACCCTGCCTACAGTCAAAAATGTGGAATAATTAAGATTTTAGTATCATTAAAATGTAATTTATTCCTTTAATGGTAAAGCTGAATTAATAGACTGTGTAGCATTGTAAAGCTCCCTCATAATAAGCTTTGTCCTGTCCAGAGTTGTGAGGTGAGTTCACAGCCAAACATAGTGTGCCGATCTCTGATAATGATGAATTAAACTTACAGATAAACACAGACTACCATGCGTTTGCCCGCTGTCTAAATCCTCTTTTGATGTTGGTCCAGTGGAGGCCTGGCTCTGTAACTGCTGGACTTGCTTTGAGTAACAGGTGAGCAGTTTGTCTGTTACATCATTCATAGTATTATGCAAGAAATATTATATGGCAACGTTGTTATTCTACCTCTGTTTGTTTGACCTTTGAAGAGTATAATGTCACAAAAGATTTCTGTTTAAAATACATTCTGAGATTTAGAACTTTCGTTAAAGAATCCTGAAAAGAAAAATCTATCACTGTTTCCACAAAAATATGAATCAGGACAACCGTTTTCAACATTAATAATAATAATAAATGTTTCTTGAGCACCAAATCAACATATTAGAATGATTTCTGAAGGATCATGTGACTCTAAAAACTGTAGTAATGTCTGCTAAAATATATATTAAAATAGAAAACATTCATTTTAAACTGTGATAATATTTCACATTATTACTGTTTTCTACTGTTATTTTTGATCAAGTAAATGCAAAAAAAAAAAAAAAAACTTTTGGATGGTACTGTTTTTAATAAAGCAGTGATATAGAATGTCAAGGGGCTCAGACACTCAGATGCTTCTGTCTAATGACTCTGACAGCACACAACAGGAAGGAGACACTGGCATTACTCTGGTGCTTACTCAGATAGTTATTTAGCTTAATAGATAAACATTTACGTAACCCTCCCTGACAAGCACCAGGTGGCAACTGTCCTGTTATAGCAGTCCTGTGTCTGTGAGGTGCCAGGACCTGAGGTGATAACATGAGGCACAGGGACACAGGAGCCAGACTTCCTGGAAAGCTCTCATTCCGGGAGAAGGGCTCAGTGAGTTATGCCTCTGACTGGACCACTTCAAAGCCTTATTTATAAAACAGCTGTATATGAGGACTGTTTCCAGATCAGTTTGGCTCTTTAGCTTGCAGTGAGTAAGATTAGTTCAGCAGACATTGTGCGAATCTATATGAAAAGAGCTTACGAAAGAAAGGGATGTGATCCCAAATTCCTATTACCCGAATCCACCTCAGATGTCATTGAATTCCAGGTTGTGTCGAACTCCTGGTGCTAGGGAGTGAACTATATGGAGTTTGAACAAGCAGTTTTCCAAGAAACTGGAGGAGAGGACTTATGTTGGGAGAAAATCTGCTTAGTGTCTGCATAGATTCCTGTCTATCTGCATAATGCAGCTGCTATTTTCATGGTTGATGAATGTTAGCTGTGCAGTTCTTGCTTTTGAAACCATCTGAGCATTAGATAACAAAATTTCAATCCACGTGTCATCTGCAAATAAATGATGATCTTTTCTCAGGCCTACCTTCAAATAACTTGCCATTTTGACTATTATTTTTTTAACATGAACCGTAGTCATTAAGTTTGACGTCAGAGAGTGTAATAAAATATCAAAAATTAAAACCAAATATATAAAAAAAAATACAAAATTGTATATATTTAAAACAGTATATATATGAAAAATATAGGTATATTTTTTTTCTTATGCCCAAGAATGATTTGACCTAAAACAGTAAATACTGTCATATTATGAAATGTAAGATAGATTTTAATATACATTTTAATATGCTATGCTATGTTTATTTTTTTGGTAAATTTCTTCAGGATTGTTTGATGAATAGTAAGATAAAAAGCATTTATTTGAAACAAATCAAACATCATTTTTTACAATTATTATTGTTATTATTATTATTATTATTATTATTATTATTATTTTAATATTACATATGTCTTTACTGTTCCATTTGATCTATTTAACGCGTCCATTTTATATTTTGTTATGTAATGCAATGTCATACATTTTTAGGTCTGGCTTAAGTGACCAATTTGGCGAAGCCATTGTGAAATATCAGCCCTAATCCTCAGCCCACTGTCATGATTAAAAGGTTCCATATTGAGTTTTCATTGCCATGCCACATCTACTCAGCACGTTTTCTCAAAAGACTCATTACAGCCTCAATAGATCTACACGGAATACCCAAAGTGAGAAGATATCAGAATGAATACAGCCATTCCACCACAGCAGCCTCCATTCTCTCCAAAGAGACATGTCCAATGACGCAAGTCCCTGTGACAAATTTCCACATCAATCATCCCTACCATTCACAGGTTTGTGAAGCCTTCCAGCAAACAAACATCCTTCCCCATCTGCCCCCGTGCCAGCAGACAGGACAGTATGGAGGTCAGGCTTCTCTCACTATTTTTAACAGAATTTCAGAGAAGTGTCTCGGATTCTGCTCATAGCACAGAGCTCATACAAAGGTGCTAGGCCATGGGAACACTTTGTTCCTATGCAGCTGATGTCACCGCTGATGCCAGCATTTTAAATTGGTAAAAGTTTGGGGTGGGACACTTGTCACTTAGGCACGGAGAACATACAGTGTCCAGACTCACTTGGACTTGGACCGACACGGTACGTGTAACTAGGAAAGAGAGATTGAAGGAGCTTTGAAACAAGGGTAACTCTCCTTTTTCGTGATGTTTGCCTAATTATGAGCTTTAAATAGGCTTTTCATTCCTAAGCTTGTAATTCCGGTTCCTGAAACTCAGGAATTTCTAACAGAGGTTTGTGGATGCACAGGTAGGAATGCTGTGTTTCTGCACACTGTTCATTTTAGGAACCGTCAATGGTCATGAAGCTCTTTTAGCATGAAGTTTTTTTTTATTTCAGTGCTGGTATTGTTAACTAAAACTATTAAAAACAGTTTTTGTTCATTTGAATTAAATATTCATTTAATAAAATAAATTGTAAATTAACTGAAGGAACTGTTAAAGTTGAAGGACTAAATTAAATCTTAATAGGAATATTAAAAAATAACAATAAAATGGCAAATGCACATACATTTTTTTTTACTAAAACGTAAAAAAAAAATAGTTGGATGTTCTTTTACCTGTTTATCGTCATTGTAAATAACAAAATTGTTATTAAATCCGTGTTGTTGAATGTTCTTGTGTTTTACTGGTTTAGTTTATTTGAGGATTTGCATTTGTTCTTGCTTTTCCTTTAACATAATGTACATCCAATGTCAGTACCTGCCAATTTAAAATCTTCATTAGAGCAATCTTAACCTTAAAAAAACAATTCTGATTCTGAATTCTGACTCTATAGATTCTGAACAATCTATAGTCTATTTAGAGGACAAGTTAAATCATTTAGACTTCTTTTAGGGAGCTATTTTGAATAGAGACTTGTCTCTCTCTTATCCTACTACAGGCTGTCCCCTCTGCCTCTGTCGTGCCCGTCCCCTTCTGTCAGTGAAATGCCTTTTGGCCACAGACCCACCTTTCACCGAAACATTTGCACCAAGGTGCTGCTGGCTGAGGGCAGAGAGTCACCCTTCACTGAACACTGCCGCAATTTTGAGAAAAGCTATAGGGTGAGAACAGTTTAATTAGTCATCATTCAGTAACAACTAAAGCCATATAGTCTTTTACAGATCCCATGGAGTCAAAATTGTGAATTTTTCTTTTTTTTTTTTTAGTCTGTGGTTTGGATATGTTAGTGTAAGCATAAACATTTACAAAATTAAACCAAAAATGATTGCCTATTAAAAAAATTAATAAATTCATCCTCAACCTAATGTTTTAATTTATAACAAGAACAAAAACTCTGCAAGTCATTTCACAGTATTTTTTTTAAATCTGTTTGGTGTGTAAACAAATTCTATAAATTAGAGACATCCATCACACATGAATGCATAATATATACTGTAATCTAAACACTCTGTTATTGTTTTACAATTTTTGAATGCTGCTTCATTCAAGTTATTTGTAACCAAGAGTATAAAATGCTTTTCGATTCCATACATGGATAAGGTAAACAAGGTTGTTGTGCTTTGTTTTATTGTGTTTGTATGTGTGTATTATTTTATTAATTCTATGCATTTTTCATGCGCCAGTTTCTTCAGACAGAGGTCCAGAGGCTGAAGGACAAGGTTCAGGAGATGCACAGAGACCTGACAAAACATCACTCTCTCATCAACACAGACACTATGGATGAGGTCCTGGAAAGGTCTCTACTCATTGACGAACAGATTGCATCTCAGTACTCTGCTGTGCAGACCACGAGGGCCGTATTTGAGGAGGTGAGGCTAAATTATAATTCCTGCAAAAAACATTCTTCTTTCAAAAAACAGCAGCACTTTAGCATATTCTGGATGTGTTTCTAGATGTGGGATGTGACCTTTCAAAGAGTGACCAATGAGCAAGAGATCTATGAAGGTGAGGAAAAACAATAAGTTGTCTGTGGTGCCTCAGGGTTCATTTTACCATGCATGTTAAGTTATTTCCTTGCACTAATTAGTGAACTGATTCATTTACTAATTACAGCACAGCTCCGTGACCTTCTGCAGCTGAAGCAAGAAAACTCTTACTTGACAACCATTGCACGACAAATTGGACCCTACATCTTATCCATATCCAAAGTAAAAGAGCGTCTGGAACCCAGGTTGTTTTGCTGTTTTATTATTTAAATATTCATATTTTATATGTGAATATTTTACTTCTGCATCCCATTTGCTTAAAGGAATTTTTCACCCAAAAAAAAAATAAAAAATTCTACAACAGGCCACCCAAGAGAGGTAGATTAGTTTGTGTCTTCATCAAAACAGATTTGTAGAAATGTATCATTACATCACTTGCTCACCAGTGGATCCTCTGCAGTGAATTGGTGCCGTCAGAATGAGAGTCCAAACAGCTGATTAAACAATAATCCACAATAAATAAATAAATAAAGGTGTATGTAAGAAACAATGCCATCAAGATATAATTAACTTCAAATTGTTGCTAAAATATGAATCCTTAATTCAATTCAAAAAAGTATTTGTATAGCCTTCTTACACATCATTTCAAATCAGCTTTACAGAAAATGCATGTGTCTGCATTACAATTTAGAGTGATCTGTCATCAGAAGTTAATGTGTCCAAGTAATGTTCATTTAATTTTAATCCATTTTAATCCATAATATTGCTTTCTAAAGTGAAAAAAATAATCTGTTCTGAATCCGCAGAGAAATATGCACAGATCAAGCACCGTTTACAAGTCCAAAACAGGACAACAAGGATTGACTATTGAATACTAGTTGAATATTTGTTGACATACTTGACTGTATGTCACATCACTTTCACTTTACTTTAGTCATTAACTTGTACATTGTTGATGTATTCACAGATTTCAAAAGCCTGAGAATGACTGCATGGACACTGTAGTGGAGATATGTGAGGACAGTAAAATGACTACTGAACAAATCAGGTAATGCATTTGATGTTACTGCAACACAGCTCATAGTGCATACTGTATATTACAATATAAAGACAGACTGATACATAATTTCTTCCTCCAGCTGAAATGAGAAGAGTTGCTTGGCAGGCTATGATCGAGACTCTGACACAGACAACTCTCTTATTCTGCCGCCTCGTGAGATGCTACTAAAGAGCAGTGACTTCTGCTGGCAAAGAAAGCAGATAAATGTTTGAAAGGCCTCTTGCGGCCAAGAGCTGCCTTTATAGAGCTTGTCTGGATGATAGTGAACACTGACCGCAAACGTGGCATGAGCTTTCAAGCATGTGCTGGATGTCAACACATGAACATTGGATAATTAAGAAGGACATGAATGGAATATTAATAGCATTTTAAGCATGTCAAATCAAATAGAACTTAGATATAAACCAACTGGATAGGATGGCACATAAAAGACTGGTGAATTGTGATTTTTATTTATTTTTTATTTTTTGGGGTACTGTGCATGTAGCAGAGTTGTTATCGTTTACTAAATAGTAAACTATAATCAAAACTTATTCATTGTTTTCAGTATTTCAAATAAAGATGAAATAGAATATAAATATTAGATGTAAAATGTAAGGGGAAAAAAAATTAAACAAACTTAAAACGTACAAGAAGATTTGTAATATATAAATAATATAACACAGGGTACTACAATTACTGAAGCTAAAACAGAAAATAAGAATAAATTAATACTAAATATAAATATTTAAAAAATTAAAATTAAATACAAATCTGAAAATATAAAAAGCTAATTGAAAATGTCAATAAATAGTATATATAAATAAATAACACTGGCATGTATAGAGAAAGTAAATAGAAAATTTGTTTCAGTGAATAATTATTAAAAGATCAATTCATCGCTATATATGATAAAGCCATATGTTTTTTTTTATTTGTTTTTTTTATGTGTGCTTTTAAATAAATACTGGTTGTAGGTGCTGAACAGCCTTTCTGAGCAAAAGTTGATTTAAAAAATCTATTTAAAAGGATTTGTTTATGCCTCATACCAGCTGGATGCTCATAAAAAATATTTATACATTCAGAGGAGCACCAATATTACCAATATTAACCAATTAGATTATACATTTAAAAAAGAGGGTGGGTTTTTTTAGTTCACTACAGCCATTACATTTCTGTGAACTGGGTTTGTTGACTGTCTTCACCTTCCCTGTGTGTAAGAATGGAAAGAAGGCTGGACATAGCGTCTCATAAGATCAGATTGCAGCTCTTCAGCCAGTGCCCCATAGAATACTGCATAAACGGAGATAAATGATTAAAGACTGAAGGATAAACAGCTAGCTAAATTTAAAAATAGGCCTATTTAAAAGCCAATGATCATGACATATTTAAGAATTACTGGGTTTGCCATCAATGTCAGTGGGAGATACATGAGAACTAATGACTTTCGATGTCAAATGTGTGACGCAACTTGAAGCAGCACATTTGTATTTGCATACACTACCTATGTTGAAAACAGCTGTTTAATATTGCTGCTTAATATATTTTGTGTAAACTGTGATTCTTCTGGATTATTTGATGAATGGAAATTTCAAAATAACATATTTAAAATAAAAAATATTTTGTATCAGTGTAAAAATCTTCACTCTTGATCAATTTACAAAAACTCTTTTGAATAGTAGTGTATGCACAAATGCATTTGTAAGAATATTGTGAATATAATATTATATAAAAATATACTATCTAATGATTCTTTATTGGTTGTTTCTAATGCATTAAACTCACCAAATGTGTGCGCTGGAAGTTTTTACGGACAAAATAAAAACTTGGCAATAGTTCCATAAACTCTTCTCGTCTCTGACAGTGACAGCAGATGATTAGTGTCAAAACGAAGTCATCACTGATCAGCCCACCATGACAAGCTCTTTTCTATCTACTGTATATCACCTGTCCCTGGCTCAACTATGACTGGCCAGACAGTTGTCTTCAAAACAACCATTAAGACATTTGTCAATGTCCGCATTTTATTTCATATGAAACGTAGGCCGAGCAACACTTAACCTGTATCACAGTTATACTCTTTGGCTAGTCATCATATATAGGCATAGACATGTTTTCATTAACATTATTATTATTGTTAAAGGACCTTTTAATGCATCCTTATAAATTTTTTTCAAATGTTTTTCTGTACTTTTATGCTTGGTCCAACAATGACTACAACAGAGCTTTCTAATACCAGACTAACCTTGTGGCATGAATGAAGCTACAGAGCCACGACTCCATACATAAGGTGAATATTTCTGACACAGTGTGCTCACCTATGGGGGTAAAATGTTGTTTGGTACACTGGCTATATTGAAGAACAATCCCACAATCAATTATTTCCTCATTTTTTTATATTCATAGCTGTTTTGTATTTGTGCTTAAGTCTGTCATCACTCTGACATGTTTTTCGAAACTGTTAATGTAATCCAAAAATTACATAGGCTATCTGTCAATCACGTTGTTGGAAATGTGAACAAGTGTAATGTTTCATTATGTCATTGCATAACAAAAATGTACAATGCTTTCAAATATACTTTACACTTCATAATAACTTTCATTAACAATACTACTCAAAATTATTACATTATAAAATGCAAAACAGTTCATTAGTTAATTTGTATTTAAATAGATGCCATGAAACATTGAGATAATAATATATTATTATTATTATTATTATTATTAAATGTAATATATTACAGTATATTTAAATCAAATATAATTATATGTCAATGTATAAACTAAATGCAAAATAAATGAATGCTTGTTAATGATTTCTTAATGGAAGTTATTACAAAGTGTCACAGAGAATCAGATGAAATTCATCAGAAGGCTTCACAACATCACAGAAAAGCAAGTTAAAAAAACTGCACAATCAGAACGGTTATAAAGCTCTTTCCCCAAATGGAAAAAACGTCGTCATCAACTTTGGATTCAGCGATGAGTTCAACTCAGAAGGCAAAAAGAGAGCTCTTATATCGTACAAAAATAGCATGTGTAAAAAGGAATCAGTCATTTTCAAAATCTCTCTGTCCACTGCTGAGTGCCACTCTTTCAAAGTTTGATAATTCTGCCTGGGCATTTGCATTAGAGTTTATTTCCCATAAAACATCTCCAGAAGAAGTTCCTCCATGTTGACAGCTCCAATGACTGGTTTGAAGAACAGACCGGCCACCACATTGGCGTTGATGGATCTCAGCATGCAGAGGGCGAGGAAGAGTTTGGCGAATCTTGCACTGTCCCCGTGGTGAATCATTTTGACATATTCATTAAGCGCCTGGTTTGCCTCGCTCTGCAGGCCGTGGATGTAATGTTGACACTGCAGCCCTGCAACATCTAGAGAAGGAAAGAGACTCGTTATATTCTGTACCAGAAATACCTTAATGATCTGAAATTACCCTCATTAATCAAATAACCTTTGATAAAATGTACACCTGACTATAATTTTTTAAATTATTAATTTCTGAGAACAATTCATGATAAACAAAGAAACATTTATGTTATGAAACTTTGATGTATATATTGTCATATATTCATATTTAATATTTTATAATTATAATAATTTATATATATATATATATATATATATATTATTTTTTTATTAGAGTAAATATTATTATTATTATTATTATTATTATATGTTGAAAATATAAGTATACTATTATTTATTATGAATTTCAATAATACAGTGTGGCTCATGTTAAAATAATTCAGGGAAAAAAGCACTATTTTTTTATATTGATATTTATTGACTTGTGTGTATTATTATTTTAAAAAATTATTATAGCCTACAGTAAATGCTTATGAAAATTATTAATTACAATATGATCCCTATTAAAGCCAGTTTAAGTTAAAAACTATCTTTATTCAGGTAGTCTATGTATGTATTTTTATTGCTATTATTATTATGAATATTAATTATTACAATGTGAATTAAATTTAAACCAGTTAAAGACAACTATTAACTGTCCTTATTCGGGTGTTTTATTATTATTATTACTATTATTATGAATGTTAACAATTACATTGTGGGTCACGGTAAACCCAGTTATTCTTAACAGCAGCTAAAAGTTGTCCTACTTCAGGTGTGACCGGTAAGCACGACTCACCTGGGTTGAACAGAATGGCCCCTTTTAAGTACGCGTACTCCTTAGTGCTTATGTCCAGTCCCCAGCATTTCCGCAGAAACATTTTAATACCCTGAACGTCGGTCAACGCCACTCCGCCGTTATTACTCTGGTGGTCCTGCTTGTCCTGTCCGCTGGTTAATATCCGCTGCAGCATGCTGGGCTCTTGCGTCTCTGAAGTCTCGAAGTCGATCCTGTCCTGCGCCATGCCGAGCACCAGCAGCGGCGCCCAGCTGCTCCGCACCAGCGTGTGCTGGTCATCCACCGGCAGCTCCCGGAAACACGGCACGTTCTTCACGAACTTCAGGGTCTTGACCAGGACCGCGGAGGCGGCTTTGCATGTGGTCTGAGGGAAGCGGAGAGACACCTTCGTCTTGGAGCCGCAAGCACACGCGCGCATGGACAAGGCGAGCCTCGGGGTCCTAGGCTGGTTCCCAAGTTGCGCAATCTGACTGTCGTTCTTTAAAATGCTGTATAATATGCTGTTCTGCCGTCTTTCGCTGCTGCAGTGGCAGCTGCTGTCAGAGTAAGCCATCCTCCTGGTGCTGCAGGGACTGCTATGTTTCGTTGCTGAAACTGTTATGAGCTTTCCGCTTGGAGATGTCCATGCACGGTTGAGGTCTGTGTGTTTCCATCCACCCAAATGCCAAATAGTTAAGAGTTTTCAAACAGCACTGGACGCCTCCCACTGTCTCTCTCTGATGCACACATAAGAGGCGCTATAGTCCTTATAGATTTTGATGTGTGGTTTTGCCACTTAATAATAATAATAATGCAAAATGATCCATTATAACATAATTTAAATGGATGTCCAAATAAATATATAATCATAATAATAAAAAGTCTGGATTACACAAAGACAGACATATTTACTCTGATCTGATGAAAGTGAAAAGGGAAAACATTGCAATAAAATAGCCCGAAGTAGCCATTCAAGAACTTTTACCTACAAAGATTCAATATTAATTCTGAGTTGATTGTTGTTACCCAAGTAAAAGATCCTATCAGTTTATTTAATATCAACATTGCAAGACCACGACTACCCAGTTTCCAGACTGTACTACCAAAGATTTGCATAGAATTCCATTTTCATTTCTGAGTATGACAGGGGACAGTAGGCGCTACCTCCTTTTTTGGCATCTGCCCCAGTCTAACCTTGTCTGGTTTGACAGTTTTACAGAAACATGATTGTGTGTGTGTGCAAGCCGCTTTACTCCAAAGCTCTTGTGATAATTTATTTTTGTTTCGTTATTAAAGTCCAGGGTCACCTGCCTTGTGCACTGTTTACCGGTCTTGTCTCAGGAAGACGGGGTGTACTGATGTCATTGCTCTTCTGAAGAAGAATATAAAAGCATATTGATTTGCAGCCTGTGTGGAAAGTCATATCAAGGCGCCACTCCTGATGCTGAATAGCCGAAGGACAAGTCTATGGTGGAAGTGATGAAAGCATCAGAATATTGCACAATGAGAGACAACTCGCACAATTGATCTATTTGAAAAAATTAAAATAAAATGTTTTCTTACCATTTACATTAAGGCCAATGTCAAATATATAGTCTTCACAGCCTTCGCTAACACCTGTCCCCCCTCCCAACACACACACACACATATATACTCACACACAGATCCAACCCAGCCTCTGTTCAAGGTCAACAGGTCTAACTGCAAGTTTGTGCAAATGTTCTTCACCTACCTGTCCTCATATGTGAAACTGAGACTGTATCTTGGATGAAGGCTCTTAGTTATGTTCTGTTTAGAGAGTCTGAGGGCCAAAGCTCACGTCACCAACATCCCCAGTTACTGTGAGACTCACATCAGAGGAGTTGGTCCAGATAATGACATAATCACAAGGCTAGTGTTTACATGTCACTGTTTAATTTTAGAACCGTCAAGGATGAAATAATGACGTAAAAAATCTATGTAGTATTCACCGACTGAATATAATGTCTATTGCCTGAGAATAAAATGAATACAATAGAAAATTTCATTGATTTTTCTAAATCTGGTCTTTAGAATTTAATTTTATTCATATTCAAAGAATTATATGCACATAGCTTTTTAGTACCGTATCTTGTTTACTTTTGTCAGTCATGAAATGAGAACATGAATTAAACTGAATTTTAGTGCAGGCTGATTGTTGATTCTTTGGATGCTGTGCAAAGCTTGTTCTCTCTGAGTTTAGTGTGAGCACGACTTTGAGACCATTGACCCTTAAAGTGACTAGCCTTCAACTTTTTAGCAAACACCGGTCAAGCCAGCAAACACTCTAAGAAAAGTCAGTAAAAATGTGACCCAGTGTACCATGTTAATAATCTTTCCCTAATGATTTTTCACAGGTATTTTACATATATTTTGAATTTCATACTGGATTGTGTTGTTAAAAATGTCCACAAACTTAACAAAAAATAGACTAATCATTTTAGAAATTATGTTTTTTTTTAAAGTGTACTAGTGAAAGCATTAATTTCTTAATCAGCAATGCTAATTAATAACTTTTCTTTGTCATCACAACTGAGAATAGATGTGGTTGCAAGAGGGAGGGGAAGTTATTGTGATTGTGAGGGCACATTATTATTATTATTATTATTATTATTATTATTATATTATTATTATTATTATTATTATTAATGATTATGATGATGACTTGTGTGGAAAAATTATTTATAAGAAATACCGCAATATTCCATAAAAAATAAGAATTATCCACTTTGATTTCATGATGACTTAATCAATAATTAATACATAAAAAAATAAGTAAAAGATAAAATACTTATAAGGAAATATAAGGAAATGTTTATACATTTATTAATCTGGTAGCGATGTTGAATTCTGAACACAAACACAAAAGTGTTTTTTTATTTTATTTTTTTGTTGTTTGACAGACATGGTCACTATGAACATCTGGAAAGAACAGTGTGAAATCTGCAAAATACAGCATAAATAAATGAAAATTTTAAAAATTCAGTAAATAATGACTGAATTTTTCATTTCAGCTGTTTATTAAATGCGTGCACTGTACACTTCAAATCAAACTGACCACCAGAAATGTCCTCCTTGTGTTTGAATCTTCGATTTTATCAAAAGCCAGAGTTACTACATTTCCAATTATGTCTCCCTTCATCGCAAGGTCATGGTCATTCTGGATGATTTGTGGCGTCTCTCTTTCTGTGTGTGTGTGTGTGTGTGTACCTCCATGTGCACACATATGTGCTTCTGCTTAAATAATTTATGCTTTCAGACTTCAGGCTAATTTCATGGACTGTTATCTCTGGTTATTATGTGTTTCAGAAGTTCATCACCCCAACTGTGAGCCTTATTGACTACATCAACAAATATAAAAAGTTGCATTCAAATAACAATGTTTTGAGTCTCTGTCAATACAACTAGGGCCTACAAGACTATCAAATATTTGAATTCTATTTTAATTTTAATTTATTGACATATTTTCACATGAATAATGTTAACATTATTTTTCAAATGTGAAGATGTTTCATGGTCGGTTGTTTATGTGTGCCGTCTGCATACAATGCTAATGTTTATATAAAGGTCTAAGTGGTAACTAAATCCAGTCTTAGCCTAGATCAGCCTCCCTTTTACTGACATGCATAAACAGAACACAGAAACAGCCCACCAGGTTGTCATGACCCAGTGAGAATAAGAATTTGGCTAAACTTCACAACAGCAACCTTGAAGAGTATGAAAAAGATCTTTCTTTTCCCTTCTGTCTTTTTTCCTCTGTTTGCAAGATTGTAGTCTTTTCAGTACTACAGCACTGCCTTTCTGACAATTCTGATGAATAATTTTCATAAAATAATAAATGATACGATATTAAAAAAACAGTACCTGGGTCCTTTTATAGACAACGAAAAAAAAGTTAATAATAATAAAAAAAATTCAACTTTTTTGGGCTAATTGTTCTTGTTGCCTTGTTGTGTTATGAGACTTTCTGTCTGTTACTATAGTAACTAACTCAAATTTCTTCCTGTTTGCCTCTATGACTTTACCCATAAATGAAATGGCCTTGTGTCGAAAAGAGTTACAAATTGAAAACTGCTTTTCTCAAGGGCTTCTGTCATTCTGTCTGTGGTTGTACGAGGTATGAGAGAGGAAATTCATTTGACGTGCTGCCGTGTGTGCGATCACCAACGAAAGTGAGTGTGTGTGTGTGTGTGTGTCCAAAATTTGGTTTGGTTCACAAACAACTATTTTAATTATAAGAGAGCTAGTGAGAGATGAGATGGGTTTATTTTCACTAATCGTGCGTATGCACGTATTTGTGCGTGAAACCTAGGAATGTTTTGAAATCACAGAAATTATAGATTTACACAAACATTTACTTCAAATGTAAAATACCTCTGACAAATAAGGTACAGTATGAAACACAACTCTCAGATGAGCAAGCAACTGCATGCAAGAAAATTAGAGTTCGCTAGAGAAAGGGAGTGAGGAAAATCCTTATAGAGTGTTGCACATGTGAGACTAATTCACTATTGGTTCCCTATTTTCGTATGGGTTTCTTATAATTTTTATTTTACAATTCATGAATAAAACAAGGTTTGTAGTAAACATAACTTGACAACACTTGGATGTTTTGTTACAACGTAAACTGCACACACTCACACCTAAAATGTTCTTGTGTAGCTACAAACATATGTTTTTAAAAAATAAACATAACTTGTTCTAGTTTCCCATTCTCTTTAGTTACCATGGCAATTAATTTGATCATCATACCTGTTCAAAGTCCAAACCTTAAATCCATTGATATGTGGCATGAACAACTGCCCTCAAGTATGATGAATGAATTTAAGCAATTTGTAAAGAAAGTTTGGCCAAAAGTCATCCAACACACTCTGATGATTACATCACATTGTTTTATTTATTATTTTTGTTTTTGTTTTTTTGGTTTGATGTCAAAATCTTACTTTTGTGGCTTTTAGTTCATACTATGTGTCAGCTTTGTGGCCAAAATGTACTTTCAGCGTTTACAAGTTATATTGTTGTCTTCCAAGAAAACAGAACACATGATTACTAGAATGACAATGTCTCTCTTTCTAATAACACATGAAACCAACTAGCAAACTTCATAGCTCTGATGTGACTACAGATTTTTGAGTAAGCCCTACAATATGTCCCAACCAGTCTTTCTGTTTCTTAAGTAATATTTTTAAACAGGAAAGAAAACTAGTTCACAAATGTTGTACATGTTGGCTATGTTTTTGGGGTGTGATGATGCATTGCTTACCAACTACAGTTAGACTAACATAATTTTCGGGCTTCTTAACCCTCTGGAGTCGATTAACGCGTATACGCATTATGAGTCATTTTCTCCTGATAACCCCGAAAAGAACTTAAATTACACTTTAAGTTTTAATCGTACAGATAAGAGCAATACACCAATCGAATCTGTAAAGGGTCTACTTTTTTTGGATACAGACATAATAACAACAAAACTTTGTGAACTTATAAAATAAAGATAACAAATGTTTTATAAAGTCCTGAAATGATAGGCATAAAAAATTGTGTTCTTTTACATGTACTGTATATATGATAAATTAGTGATGTACAAGTCCATCTCAGTAAATTATAATGTTGTGGAAAAGTTCTTTTATTTCAGTAATTGAACTCAAAATTTTAAACTTGTGTATTAAATAAATTCAGTGCACACATACTGAAGTAGTTTAAGTCTTTGGTTCTTTTAATTGTGATGATTTTGGCTCACATTTAACAAAGACCCATCAATTCAATTCATCTCAACAAATTAGAATATGGTGACATGCCAGTCAGCTAATCAACTCAAAACACCTGCCTTCAAAATGGTCTCTAGGTTTGGCTCACTAGGCTACACAATCATGGGGAAGGCTGCTGATCTGACAGTTGTCCAGAAGACAATCATTGACACCCTTCACAAGGAGGGTAAGCCACAAACATGTATTTCCAAAGAAGCTGGGTCTTCACAGAGTGCTGTATCCAAGCATGTTAACAGAAAGTTGAGTGGAAGGAAAAAGTGTGGAAGAAAAAGATGCACAACCAACCATGAGGACCGCAGCCTTATGAGGATTTGAGTGAATTTCACAAGGAATGGACTGAGGCTGGGGTCAAGGCATCAAGAGCCACCACAAACATGTGTCAAGGAATTTGCTGATTCACAGACAACATCAGAGGCATCTTACCTGGGATAAGAAGAAGAAGAACTGGACTGTTGCCCAGTGGTCCAAAGTCCTCTTTTCAGATGAGAGCAAGTTTTGTATTTCATTTGGAAAATAAGGTCCTAGAGTCTGGAGGATGGGTGGAGAATCTACTAAGGGTGGAGATTCTAATTTGTTGGGAATTTGTGGGGTTTTGTTAAATGTGAGCCAAAATCATCACAATTAATAGAACCAAAGACATAAACTATGTGCACTGAATTATTTAATACACAAGTTTCACATTTTGAGTTGAATTACTGAAATAAATGAACTTTTCCACGACATTCTAATTTATTGAGATGCACCTGTATTTACTCATGCCTTACCTCTGGGTTGATCATGGAGTCTGGCTTAGACAGCAAAACTAAAATGCATGGAAACATACAGTGAAGGTTACTAAAGGACCATTTAGGCCTGTATGATGCTTCCATCAGGGTATTGGCAGTAAACATGTGAAAACAACAGGCTGCATATATTATTCTGTTTGTTTAAGGTTTGCAATGCAGGAATAATGAACTCCCTTGCCAGTCTAGACAGGGTAGAAATTAAGTAGTCAGATATGCTGTAGCATACATGGCCATTTCAAGGTCAAAATAGTTTTACAAGACATAAAAATGCCACATTCTGGTTTTGAAACACTGCTGCTCCATAAGCAACCTGATTTCCTGAAGTCTGTATATGCGTGTATATTTTTAGGCAGGCCTACACAATATATATATTTATCATAGTCATATGCTTTTTATATTTATATTCAGTTTATTTTTAGTGTTTGTATCACTCACAGGTAAGGAAGCTTGTTTCCACCATTGAGAAAAATTAAAATACAATAGGTAACTGCAACTTTTTCAGATCTATCTTTAGATCTATCTATCCATCCATCCAGCAATCTATACCATGACCCGTGGAGAAAACTGGCTTACATACAAATTTTGTTCTCAGGGATTGTTTGGTAGGGGTTTCTCTCACCAGTAAAGAGGGGAGTTGAACATTAAAGACCAGAAGTAGATTATAAAACCTGGGTTGATTATATAGAACGTTTTGAGCAGGGTTTACTTGCTATAGCTCTGCTCCACACACATCTTTGTTCCAGTTTGTGCTTTGGTTGGCTTCGGGTTGAAACTATTTTCGGTTCGCAAGAAATGTGTTTTTGTCTGAAACGTACTGTAAGTCACTCGATATCAAGTTCTTGTTTATACAGTAGTTGTACAAAATCGATGTGATTTTCTATACAGGTTCTTTTTCATGCCTCTTTCACTGGTTTAGTTAGGCCTACAACTTCATACAAGCCCATTAACAAGAAAAAACATTGAGCGTTTACCTCCTTCCGTTGACCTGTCATTACTCTCAACAAATAAATAGACTGCAGCCCTTCGCAGTGTTTGTCTTGGCTGGCTGATCTGCGAGATGCGGTGGCTGTGCAAAAGGAGCGTTAGTCTGGAGGGCAGTAACCGTGAAAATACCAGTAGCACCTCGATCGCCCCCTCCTTTACCCACACCGATAAGAGGTCAGTGCTGTCAGTCACCGTGCTTCCGTAGGCTACATGACATGAGTAATGCTAGTAGAGGAGAGATAAGCAATCATAGGGATGTTCAGGGCAAGATCTGAAAGAGATTGGAGATTAATCTAGTTAATGTTCTTGTTCATTTATGATTGTCAAAAGACGTTAATATTTTAAAGGAAACTTTCAAGTGACCATAAAGTGAAAAAAAGACAGATTAACAATATAGTTTCTTTTACACCTTGAATAAATGCAAGAAATATACTTGAATTTTTAATATATATGCATTTTTAACAAAGTAAGTTTTTTTTCTTTTTTAATAATGAAAAATATATATTGAATTAAAAGTTAATGCCAAGTTACTTTTTTTTTTTTTTTCACCATTATATAACACTGAAAAAAAATGGTGTAGGATTTACTCTGAATTTTCACTCCGAAATTGTTTATTTAATTTAAAAAAATGGCAAGTAACACATTAAATTAAACAGGAGTTTACAAGAAAATAGAAATACTGAAATAGTATTTTCTTGTAAAGCATGCTCCAATTATCCTTATTTTATTTACGATGGATTATATTTATTATTATTTTTCATTTATATGTTTTTTACAGGACAGGACAGCTGTATCAACCTGTAATTTTTAATGTATGTATATTTAAATTCACACATGAATTGCATTTTAATTTTAATGTATGTAAATAAATATAATTTACTACTGTACATAGGACAAAAAAAAATAAAAAATAGTGTCATTTCATTGGTCCTTATATTACCTTGAACTGCACATGCCTAAATTGTGAAATGATTAACATCTATAAAAAATAAAGAAAAAAATAAATAAATATATATATATATATATATATATATATATATATATATATATATATATATATATATATATATATATATATATATATATATATATATATGATAAGCCTATTTATACATGATTATGCTATTTTATTATCGTGTCATTCATGAGTCAGGACCCCATCAGAACAGACGGGTTGATTCACCAGTTGAGAACCACTACTACTATATAGTGTAGTGTTATAAATGTTGCAGTGTGATAAAGATGTGAACCAGTTTACACTCAGTGTGATTGTTGGAAGTTTACCGCAACCCTGAGACATGAAATGTTTCTCTGAAGGCTAGGAGCTTGAAAGCTGCTCTGATATTTCTCTCAGTACTCTCTCTTTCTCTCTCTCTCTCTCTTTTTCTCATATACACACGCACTTACGCACATGCACACTGGCTTTCAGGGTCGTTCAGAAGCAGCAGTGTCTGCTGTTTCAGCCTAGCTCAAGGTCAGCACACAGGCATACAAACACAAGGTCGCTCTGTTCACAGAACATAAAGGAACAGATGCCAAACACACAGGTCCCTCCCTCAACCGCTAACACAACTCGGACGGCACCCACATGTCCACTGGCTTAACGACCTGGTCTGATGGCTTCCGTCCTTTAATGGACCATCAGGGTTAGCGCAGGGACTGAGCAGGTTGAGTAATGTGTTGTGTTTGTATGTGAGTGTGTACACAAGTAGGAACTGTCAATTCAGAATTGAGTAAATGGACCTTTTCTTCCTGAGCACAACCTGGAGGCCTCGTCAAGTGCACATTGCCTGCCCTTCTTCTTGCTTTTGTGTGGCTCTTTGAAAAAAATGTTTATTGGAGTCTTTTTCTGCTGCTCTAGGTCTCAGTAAAGGGATTGAAAGCATGGCCTTGGCATTGTCTTTCTAACTGAAGATGCAACAATGGAAACAATTCACTTGATGAACTGAAAGTATAAAAACTTGTTTCACATCACCTTCGGGCAAGGGCAAACAGTATTTAGACAAAAACTTGAATATAACGCTTAGTCTGAAGCAATACATCCTTATTCACTCAAGATTTAATTTGTGTAAATCTTTATTTAAATATGACACATATGGCTCATGTTAGATGGGAATTAATAACTTAGCTCAGTTGTATTAACCCTGAAAGACTGACATGAAATTATAGAAAAACATTTTTTTTAACTGGAAAAGATTATTGAACCTTAAAGTAAAAAGTTTACATATGTGTTTTCGTTGAGTAATATTTTACTTCATGGGTCATATAGAATTATATAGGAGAATGTGAAGATTTCACAGATGCCTAAACTGAGTAATTTAGTTGAGGCAGTGACCAAATGAGTATTGCCAAATGTGAGCTGAAATTCGTATAATTCATAATTTGCGCATTAAATATGATAAGGCTTTAGGCTTTACATGGTTACATTTCATTGACTGCTTTAATAATGCTTTTTGGAGACCAGTTTGGTGCTTAATAGTCAGTATGAACTTTAGGGTTGTGTTAAGATGTTTTAAACTGTGTTAAAATGTAATTTGTTCTTTTACACTGCACTGAAAAAAACAACAACAAGGGTGAGCATATGATGACAAAATTTCCCTTATCGGGTTAAAGATGCATAAAGATGACTATGCATAGTAATGGTCTAATAAATGTTAAACATTTTTCTTTCTGTAAATTTGATATATATTTTTGTCTGAGTACTGAGTTATGGAAAGATATTAAAGAAATGAATAGGATACTTAAATGGAGTTAATTTCAATATTCACAGGCAGGAATAAAACAGGACGATGCCTCCATATGAAAACACTAAAAACGTCCTTGCTTTCTTCATATTTTCTGGCTACAATCGACCTAATTAGTAAAAGCTAGACCACACAAACAAATAAGACACATCACCAAGGCCATGTAAATAATTCACTCTCATTTTCTCAGTCGAAAAAGAAAATCATGTTTCAGTTGCACATGTGAATAACTAAACCTCTTTTCAGATGATCTCAACAGATACTTATTGGCTTAAAAATCTGGGGGGGGGGGGGGGGGGTAACCCTGGGTCATAAATTTATCCAACAGCTACAAATCACATAATTTCCCCTCTCAGCTAGTTTCCAGAACAAACATCTGTTTTGTTTCAGCATTCTTCAAAATACCTTATTTTGTCTTCCACAGAAGAAAGAAATGCATACTGGTCTAGAATGACACGGAGGTGACTATAAATGATGACAGATTTTTCATTTTTGGGTGGACTATCCCTTTAAAGATCTCATTCTATCTTTTCTATCACTATGTTCTGTATCCTCTCTCTCTCTTTCTGCTCCCTTGTTCTCAGGTATACTGTAGGAGAGTCAGGTTACCCACAGTTCATCTGGCTCTGGGCCTCTCAATCACCTAGCCGTCTCTGCGGGTGGAAAATCTGTCAGTGGGTGCTAGTGCGCCCGCTGGAGATTGATAGCTGTGGCCTTAGCTGCTGCAACTCTGCCACCATGGTCCAACAATTTTACATATTAATTTATGTTCTGTGGGGTTGTAATTGAGAGAGGAGGAGGGAGCGGGCTATTTTGCAGAGAGATAAATGCCCCTCTCTCTATGATTTATGACACTTTCATCACCTTTTCTAAGACTTGTTTAAACAGGGCATGTATACGTTGCCTTCACAGGTGAGTAAAACAGGGTCATGTTTGCATAAAAGCCTAAAATATGGGTGGAGATATGCTGTTGTGAAAGGGAGAGAAGATAGGATAATGGGCGGAGAAATAATTAAATAGAATTTATTTTTTTTGGGCTGGGCGGTATATCGAGTTTGTATGATATATTTTCTTTATAAGCGATTTGATATGAGGCAGTACCGTTTATATCCATATAATTGGGTGGTAAGTGAAATAAATATAATTCAAATACAAAAAAAATATATATCAGATATCACAAATTGGCCAAAAAATACAGAGATATGATTTTTTGCCCATATCGCCCAGCACTATGATGTACTGAAACACTATGATTTGTTTTATAGGTGTATTTGTTAGGATGTCCGGTCAGTGTGAATGAAAGGTACTTAATGTGTGAACTGTAGTTACCCCAAATTCAAAAGATTTGGTTACAAATTATTAAAGATAGCTATGCAACCCTACCAATATTAATATTAATGCAGAAAAATTTATATAAAATTATATTATGCAACAATATATGATATAAACATTAAATAAATATTAACATACATATCATCACCATTACAATGTTCCTTTAAAATATTTATATGATTAATCTTGATACTGGTGTTAATATTAATAATAATTATAATATTAAAATTATAATAAAAAAAGAAAAGAAAAGAAAAGCCAGCCTTATTTTTGGGTTAGTGCATTATGGAATTGAAGATTGGTGAAATATATCTATGACTAGATATTATCTAATATCTATCCAACAATAATTATGCATCTATAGATTAATAGTTATATACATTAATATCTATTTAATAATGATCTAATATCTATATCTTTTCTTGTGTTTATCCCCCCACCATTCATCTGATTACAAAGTTGAATTGCATTATATAAGGGCAACAGGGCAGAATCAGAACCTGGGTCTATGCAAAGGGTCGAGGCAGGCAACAGATGGGGAATAGAACAAATCCAGTAAACAGGCAGGGTCAGAGCGGTAGGCAGAGAACAATCAGATTGGCATTAAAAATAAAAAAAATCCAGGTAGGCAACAGGTAATCAAACAAAGTATAAACGCTCAGAAATATCAGCAGTAGCGTAACAAAACTTTGCACAGAGGTGAGGGTAGGCACTGATTAAATAGTCAGGATAATGATTAGCACCTGTGCAGGTAATCAGTCTCAGGCATGGGGTGATGGGAAATGAAGTCCGCAAGAACAGTTAATACTCCGGTGACGGTTTCCTCTGGTGGTGATCGGAGGGAGCTACAGAGGCTTGATTAGTGACAGACAGACTATTAGTAGACTGTGAGGTTAGAGTTAGGGTTAAGTTGATGTGTAGTTGCAGTTATTAATAATCAGCAGAATATCCATTGGAGGACTATCAAAATAAAGTGTAAGTATAGATATTAAGCAGACGGTAATACTCTAATGACTGCAAGTCATCTCCTTCGCCGAAGTGCAGGGACATATTTTAGAAATTAGATCTGTATATTACAGTAAGATCTGAATAATGATTTGTCTCAAGGCCTCACTATGTAGTGAAGGTTAAACACTATAGCGGAGAGAGCCTTGAAGTCCTCATTGACTAAGAAAGGGTTTTCTTTGTTCTTGCACTTCTCAATGCCGGTTGGAAGGATAATCTATGCTTCAGTTTCTTCTCCCTTTTCCCCTTTTAACTGCTGTGACTTCTGCTGATGTAATTACAAATAAAAGTGTGGTCCAAGGCTGCTGAAGAAACACTGGTGTAAACTGCATAGTTAGACACACTAACTTTACATTTTCTACTTGAATTGTTGTTTGTCTAAAGATGAACTTGATTTAAATCCCTTATTCAAAAAGGATTACAGTAAAGCAGTAAATTACGATGAATTCCACCTAACATTAAAGTTTTTAAACAATTTTGTATTGCAATAATTTCACATTCAATCTTCAAATGAATGAAGAAACAACATAAAAACAGTATATTTTTTTAATAATCTGTTTCATACGTCCAAGCCTCGTCTGGGGCATCCGAGGGAGCACAGGCCCAAACATGACATCTAAAAGTAGTCTCTCTTTTTGTCTCTGCCTGTATCTTGGAAGCATGAATCTGAGCTGTCACCTGTAATAAAACCTCATTTGCTGAACTGAGGATATGAATAAGGATGGACAAGGTCAAGGCTGGCTGATGGCAGAGGGGGAGCCTTGTAGCATACAGTAACATGATTAACTGATATGATATCACATAGGCCTTTTATTCAAAGGCTTCTTTTTCTATATTCATATTCTCTTTCACTCTCTCATAAAAACGAAGGCATGGAAGTAAATACGGCGAGAGTTTTGATTAAATTATCCTTGAATAAAGTGCTTCTATACACGCAGCCTTGAATATACTCATATCCCTCAGGACAAACACGTTGTAGATGGACCTGGCAAACACAGAAAATTGACAGTTTAAGAGAAAAAAACCTTTTAATGAGTCTCTTTCTCTTTCTCCTTTCAGGCGTGTCAAAGGCTCGATTTGACGAAAGAGAGAAAAAAAAAACAGTTGTAATGAGAAGAATGAAAAATGTGTCCTTCGGTTTGATTTAAGGTCTTCGGTCCTTGCTCTCCTCACCTTTGTGTTAATATCATCTTATGTCTCAGAAATTACTTTATGAACCTATAAAAGACACTTGGGGTTTTTTGCCAGAAACGGTCTGTTGGGTCACGTTGAAGGCTCAAGCGTTTCCACTTTGAATTATTTTCTCAGTAGCCTTCTTTCCTTCATGCTGCTAGTCTTTGTGGTCTCACTGGACTGCCAATGAAGTCCAAATGAGATTGTAAATATCCCCTTGGGATCAAGGCTGGACTTTTGTGCTTGAGTATTTGGATCCTCGAAGAACTCTTATTGCCTTCAATGAATGTACAACCTTCGAAAACCATCATTGAGTCTAAAACATGCATGCTGTCACGTCTTGTTTGATGTTGTTGTCAAGTTTTGTTGCACGTTTGTTTAGAGTGATGTGTTCAAAAGTGCTTGTTTCATTTGTATTAACATTTTAATTATTAGACCTTACAATTATTGCTAATACTTTGGGGTTAAGATTTGATTTGGACCTGTAAGCAACTTCTTAGAACACTATAGCAGCCACAACAGTGACATGTTAAAAACCACACAGAACATTTCAGCAAATATATAAACATTAAAAAAACGGCACCCTGGAAACCGCATAGTAAGATGTTGAAACTATCTTAGCAACTGCATAGCTATGCACTAAAAAGAAGACAAAACACCTTTGCAGCTGCGTAACACCATGGCAAACAACCCAATACCTCAGCAATCGATTGAAAGTGTCTTCTTGTCTGTGGTCTCCCACTGTTTTAAAATTGTTTAAGATTTGAAAATTGTTTTATGTGTCTCAGGCCTAAGTCCTCTAAGCAGTCCACCAGGGTGGCCAGGTTTTCACAAAAAACCCACCCAATTGCCACTCAAATCTAGCCCAATCACATTCCGGGGGAAAAATACAAATTTTTGGCAGGGTTCCCCTGGTAAAATTTGTATTCCAGGGGGCTAAATGTCATGTTATCGGGGTCGCTTCAAAGTATCCCAATTCCTTGGACTTGGCAAAACTGTAGTCCACTTAACGCACTTATTGTCTTATTATTGGGAGATGCGAGGGTCTAGTGTACTTACCATTGGAAAAAACCTAATGGCTAACTCGGATCATGTGAGGCTCCTCAGCCAATCATACAATGGCCTCTGATTTCCTTCCCTGTGTACCGCCAAAGCTGCAGTGTTTGCATTCCAGGTTAGAGTTGAACTTGTAACCCAAAGGTTGCGGGTTTGAGTCTCAGGTCTGACAGGGATTGTAGGAGGGGGGAGTGAATGACCAGTGAACCTTGAGCAAGGTGCTGAACCCCCAACTGCTCCCCAGGCACCGCAGCAAAAATGGCTGCCCACTGTACCGGGTGTGTGTTCACTACTCGCTGCGGTGTATGTGCTCTTAAATTCTGAGTATGCGACTTCATATTTGGCTGCGTCACATCCTTTCCTTGGCATTATCAGTTACACTTTTTTGGCTTAAGATTGCAGGTTTACCTTCCAGTGGCTTTGTCCCAGCCTACATAATGTAATTCTGAGTTCTGCAAGCACGTGTTTGCTTTGGTGTTGATACTGTTGCCACAGAATCACATAATTATACATCACTCGTTGTCATCTCAGAATTACGGTAATGACGACATGGCATGAACAGCTGAAGTGGTGTTTTTTGAATGGAAAAGGTTTTTTTTTTTTTTTCAGAAAATGTAATTGTTGGATTAAACCCAGGGAGCTTATAAAATAATGTACATCTTGAATATACAGTGAGTTCCATTCTAAACACATCCTTGGATTTCATGATCTCTTCATCACATGGACTCTGCTGTAGTCATTATTCCAAACATTTCTTCATGAAGAAATACTTTCACCTTTCTGAATATGTTGGGGCAAGTCAGCACTGCAGATGAGAGATGTAAAGACCCCTATATGAAAACTGTTGCTTTGTAATTACTTATACATTTTTTCCTCTTTCAAGGCTTCAATGCAAATGATCAGAGGGGGCACTTTGTATCCCAAGTCCTTGGACCAAACAAACAAACCCCTTATGGATTGAATCTGGCATCCTCAAGCCCTTTTTAATGATCTGTCTTTTTCTTTCTTTTTTGCACTCCTTGATGTGCAAATTCTAATCAATGACATTTTCATTTATATTTATGAAAAATAATGAACATGCTGTTTTACGATATTCATACAGGTTTTTATTTGACCTTTGATTTTCATTCAAACAAAGAGAAAGCAAGATACATTTGCACATTTTATTAAAAACAATACACCATAATATAGAATATATTGCATACAAATACATATTTTAGCACTTTTATCGTGCATTTCAAATTCAGCTGTAAACATATACATGTTACAAATAATGAAATCACATTCTCTGTATAAATATACTGTATGAAATTTAACCTTGGCTTAAAGGTTTATAAGTTTCCCTTAAGTGACATTTAAGAAAATTCATGTACATTATCATATGCGTTTTGATTAGTTTTGAAGTGGGAAATGATGAAACTTTTAACTGAACTTTAGCTTTGATTGATGTTCTCTTAATATTGAATTTTCAGGAAAATTATAGTCAGCCAGATCAAACAAACTCAACCCTACAGTAAAATGCTACAAAGAGCTGCTTGATCAAACAAAACCTTCTCAACACATACAGTGGCAGTGACTCATTGTTGCCCTCTTGTGGAAGTTTAAAGCAACGGCCATTGCCTTTAAAGCTTCTTTACATACTGTGTACAGTATAGATGAATGTGCAACTGTGCATGTCCTTTTTAAAAGTCTTTTTGAAAGCAGACGGTTATTTTTCCCTTCATGCTCTTGTGGGTGTCTTGAACTGAAGGAAGGTCCAGAACTTTATAGAATGGAAGATTCGGCTCCTGGTTGTCATTTGTGGTTTACTGATGATCCTGTGATCCTGTCTGGATGGCATTTGGTATTCAGATATCCACCCTTCTCCATTCGTATCCTCAATGGACACAGATCTGCACGATGAGATCTCTACCAGGCATATGGGATCCCTGGTCGTCTGAAGATCCTCATCACATCCCATGCTCCACAGAGTAGATTCACAAAACATCTAAGAAAAAAAAAAAAAGTCGTCATTTGCAGTGCTGTTTGTACAAGATATGTACTCTTTTAACCGCTAGGTGGCAGTGTTGCAAGGTGGCGCTCGGCGGCTGAGAAGCCTAATCCAACATCGACCTGTTCAAAAATGTCAAGAACATGCTGCTGTCGTACTAATGAGTAAAAAGTAGCCTACAATTGTTCTAAACTGATCTATTCATTCAAGCAACTGGCAACCAAAAAATAAATGGAACATCCGCACAAGCTTCTTTAAATCTTTATAAAATCATGGGTAAAAAAAATCTTATCCACTTATCGATTAGGCCAACGAAACAGCGCAGAGAAAAGTAACAGGTCACACATGACACAACTGTCAACCTGCTTAAAAAATACAACTTAATCAGACTTGCACTTTTTAATAGACAGATAAGACACTGGATTGAAACACACAGCAAACAGTTAAGTGAGTTCAGTTTTGAGACACCAGAAAAAGCAGCTTCGCTAGTAAAAACAGATCATCTTTAGATGACGGCAAACTACTTATTTAAATAGCCTAATTTAGTATGGTTTTAACAGAAATTGACTTTCATTATCGACGGTTTTAAGACTATCGCGAAATAACATTCTGTATAATGACAAAAAGTTAGGCAGAGTACCTAGGTTTTAAAAATAATTTTACCTAACTTCACTGACCTACTTTAAGAACTTTGCCTAAACGTCTTTGTCGACGCCTAAACTATTTGCATGAAAAAAGGACAGAAGCTTCAAAAGCAATCAAATCTTACCTTGATTTCGTCTTCTTGATTTCTCCTCGTTTGTCTATCGGTCAATGTTTGTCTGCCGTTAGCACATGCAGCTTTTAAACGAGATTGTATTGCACCTGTACGTAGATTCCCACACAATAAACCGTGAAAAAGTTAGAATAGAAAGTCCAAAGGTCTTCTGTAAGTGTCTCCTTAAGGTGCTTTCTCAAGGATATGCCCTAACTTGACTGAAGCAGTCAAGCAAGCGCTACCAGCGGCTTTTATTGCAGTTTTTACTCGAGGAGTTCCCACGGAAGTTTCCCTGAACTTCCAAATATTCCAGATTCTTCATCTATTATCATCCTCACATCCAAAATGAAAATAGAAAATAAAAACAACACTTAAGCGCATGCAACAACAAAAACAAATCAATTTTATAAATAGGCCAATAATATAAAATAAAAATCAATGACGTTTGGAATGAGGTTGTTTAAGGCAATTAAATTAGCATGTCCAAACCATAGATAATAATTTGGTATTTCTTCAGATCAAAAATATAGTTAACATTATGAAATAATGAAGGCCATTGTGATTTTTTATTTTTATTTGTTTGGTGCACTCCAGTTACATGACAAATATCACACAGACATTGGTACTAAACCTCATATAGTCATATAAGTGTTTTGTTGCACTCTTGTTGATAAGATTGGCTATGCACCGTGCTTTCCATCACCAACAACATATTCTGTTCATGGTTATTAAAGTGAAAGAGAAAGTATTTTAAACACAACTACACTATAGGACCAAGGTTAAGACAGGCCATGATTTTTCTCCAAAAATCAAGCATCAAAAGATCAACTGAAACATTAAATTTATGTTTTGTCTACAAATTTAACAGGTTAGGGTTTCCAAGAGAGCATATATTGATAATGTGAGAATTAAAATGCATCCCTGTTCTCCTTAAGTGGGCAATGAAGTCTTTATGTTTGGATGTGTGAATGCTATGGCTGAGTGGGAGTGTCTGTCTGGGTGAGACTAATCTACACACCACAATTTAAAGGGCATCTCCTGCTCAGTGAGTTTGGGATTACAACAGTTGATTTGGAAAAATGGTTTGTGCATATATACATGCAAAGTATATAATTACAATGTGTGTATGTCTAATATATATAAATATTTTTTTTTGTTTGTTTTTTATTGAAAGATTTTCATTAAACATTTAAAAAAATATAAATGCTTTCCATCATATATCAATACATTCCAGCATTTTACAATTAACACTATGTTTTTCTTACAATATGGCTTTATTAATATGTGTCTGAAGTCACTGCCTTGCGAGACATGGGGAAAATTTAGATCTATATAACTCATGTAACATTTAAAGAAAGAAGGTTTTGTGTTTTTTTTTATTTTTTTTTTTAACTAAATAAAATCTTTCCTAGATTAATGGCTGGGGTCCAGGAGACATTTATGACCCATGAAATCTATGGTGATGTCATCACACTTAATTTAATGCAAGAGCCTTGTAAATTCTGGGTCAGTATCATTTTGTGCCTTGTAGTACAAATCATAGGATGACAATTTACTCTGTTTCTGCAATGCATTTTTTTTTTATCTGAATGCATTTGTTTATTTGCCCATGGGTTTATGTCTGCTTGCATGCATATAGTTAAGGAAAACTTCCTTTAAAGGTTGGTTAGGGACTTTGTTTAATTCATCAGAATGTTTAACTTCTTTAAAAGGTTTGTTTTTGTTTGGATCCACCTTTAAGTGTCTACTGGGCATCGCGACGGTTGATTTCCTAACCTGTCCCCCAATCTGTCCCTGAGAGTGAGTGGACAAGGAAAGGTGTGAATCTCTTGAGTGGGTCACTCCACTCGTCTGGTGAGTGACAACCTGGACAACCTGGACACAATTTAAACTGGAAAGAGAAACTGATTTGCAGTCTAAATGGAATAGTTCACCCAAAAATGAAAACTTGCTGAAAATGTTCATTTTTTCATTTTAAAATATCTTAATATTTTAAAATATCTAAATATATTTAAATTGTCCAAAACATTTTTAAAAAACTGTGCATTTGCCCCTTGACATATATTGTGTAAAACACATTTTGAATTTGAGGTTAACATTCAATTTACTTTCAATGAAAATATTTCCTTAGGCTGCGGTGTTTACAACATATATTTAGCATATATTTAAAATATATATGTTGCACTATGTGGCTACATTTTATAAATTACTCTTATAACCATCGGTCAGGTATTATCGAGGCTGTGGCAAAGGATTTCTCTCACAGTGAGATTACGATGACCACTCTGAACCAGTCGGAAGAGGATGAGCGCACTGGAAAGAAGGAACATGTGGTTTTTCACTTGGTACAGAAGGAAAAGGTTACCAAAAGAAAGGCCCAACAAAGACTGAAAGGCAGCAATGAGGAAATACAAGCAGAAAAAGATGTGTGCAAGTCCCAATACTGACAGGAAGACACTGCAGAGCATATGCGACTGCCATGTGTTTCTGTAAATCTGTATTCATATTTAAACGTCTCTCTATATGAAGTGATCTGTTTCAAAGTGTCTCTTAGTTTCATTACATTCTTCTTAGTTTCACTATCATATATAACACAATAAAGAAGTATCACATTTCAAGAAGTCTTACCTGCTCAAAGATCAGACACTTCAATCACTTTCATTTCGTATCAGAGACATAATGAATGCTTAAGTAGGTCTAGACACTCAGCTGTCTGCTGTCTTTGTATTTTCGAAGTTATAACTAATGTGTGAAAGTATGTAACCATGACAACTGCTATATCAACAGGACAAGGAGGAGACAATGAAGAGGAGGAAGGCCAGGTATGCCAGCCTGCAGCTGTGTCCAAGGAAATGTGAGGAACATTGTCGGGCCAAGGTTTGACAGGCATTCATAGCTACTGTTTTTGCCTTTGACTTTGTCACTACATATCACATTTTAATTATTTGCAAGAATATTATTTAAATGTTTAATATTTTGCTTTATAATATGTTTTAATTATTAATTTGTTTTAGATTATGACACATACAGTGTGTGTGTGTGTGTATATATAGAGTTTTCTTTATTTTCATGACTATTAAAATTGTAGATTCACACTGAAGGCATCAAAACTATGTACTAACACATGTGGAATTATATATGGAATTATATACATAACAAAAAAGTGTCATACATAACAGAAAATATGTCATATTCTAGGTTCCTCAAAGTAGCCACCTTTTGCTTTGATTACGGCTTTGCACACTCTTGGCATTCTCTTGATGAGCTTCAAGAGGAAGTCACCTGAAATGATCTTCCAACAGTCTTGAAGGAGTTCCCCGAGAGATGCTTAGCACTTGTTGGCCCTTTTGCCTTCTGTCTGCAGTCCAGCTCACCCCTAAACCATCTCGATTGGGTTCAGGTCCGGTGACTGTGGAGGCCAGGTCATCTGGCGCAGCACCCCATCACTCTCCTTCTTGGTCAAATAGCCCTTGATGCCTTCAGTGTGACTCTACAATTTTCATAGTCATGAAAATAAAGAAAACTCTTTGAATGAGGTGTGTCCAAAATTTTGGTCTGTACTGTATTTATATACATACATACACACACACATTTCACTCTGTCAAAACTTTGTAATACATTTGTTTTATCTTTTCCCCTTTTGTGCTCATCAAGGTTGCATTTACTTACAGAAAATTACAGTCATGTATTGTGCAATGTTGTTACAATTTAAAATAAGTGTTTTCTATTTTCATATATATTTTCAGAAGTATTTTATTCCTGGGATGGCAAAGCTGAATTGTCAGAAGTGATTACTCCAGTCTTCAGTGTAATAATATGATCCTTCAGTGCTTTTAACCGATTTTGCTCAAACATTCATTTGCACATAAGAAGGTCCAGAAGGCACAAATGGTGGGCAGAAAGAGGAAGAGAAAAAGGAAGATGTTGAGAACCAGAAAAATCCATCACCATCTCTATCTTTGTTTCTAGGAAAAATCTCCCCAGATCATTTAATTCAGTTTGAAGTAATGTCAGCACATGAAAACCAAAATGACTTCAAAAATCTACACAATGGTCTTAATTCAGACAGCATTAGTAACAGGTTCTGCTCAATACTTTAGGCCAACATCACTGAATTAAAACAAGTTTTAAGATTGAAAGTCAAGCCTGCTGTTCATAGGGTCAGTACCACAAATCAACGGCCATAATCTAAGTACCACGTTCTCTGTGCAGTGTATAATGACTGTTTTCCCCAGCTCTTCAAGAAACAGTAGGGGATTTCTTCTTTGTGGAAAGATTTGTCATCTGGGAAAGGCAAATGTCTATGCTGATTCCCAGTGCTCCTCGTGCAGCCCGACTTCATTTACACCTGCTGATGGCCGGCAGTAAACCACCCCACTGAGAAAGCTAATCTCCCTCTGGAGAAATGAGTCAGTTATTATGGGCTGTTTTCATGTGGAAATCAGATGGCAAACACAGATGTCCAGAGGTAGATTAACATATGGTTGCTGCATATATAGCAATGAAATACTCGTTTGTGGTCATCTGTTAGATAACACGGGAACTAATTATTCAAAGTGATTCAACACTACACAATGTTTTTCTCTCAAGTAAAAATATGGACTGCATGAATTAAAGTGCCCCTAATTATAACTTTTCAGCTTAACAGTGTCATCTGTTACGGCTCTACGTCACGAAGTAACACATTTGCATAATGTCAGCTCACATTTTACGTCACCAACTTGCCTGCCCACAAACACATGAAATTTCTATGTGGTTAACTTGGTTAATTTGTTTGATCTCTTCTCATAATTACCACAAACTTGTCAACACTTGACTCTTACCTCTGAGAAAAGTCCTGCTCCAGTCAATGCTTGTGAATCAGTCTCTTGTCCATCAGCCAGTTTAACTGTTTCATCATCAGACACCGGCTCGAGCTGGTAAGCTACAATCCAAACCATCTTTTCTATGTATTGACAAGTCTCCAGTACTGTCATTCTATAATGGCTCTGGACCAATCACAAAGGACTGCCGCAATCTGACCAATCACAGCAGTGAGGGCTCACGGAAAGGCGGGGTTTAGAGAGATTGATTCTTTGTACTGCTTCGCACGGGTCGTTTATGAATAATTTAGAAATTAGGTAAAATTAAGAAAAGTTTTTTGACCTTGCATGCATGTAAATTTTGTTTTAGGAGACTCATAAAACAATATTACCAATCTTAAAAATGTCATAAGGGCACTTTAATAATTCTCCCTTTGCCTCTGTGTTTGAGGGAAACTTGATTATAGTGGATATTATTAATTCGTTATAGTTATTAATGGATCAGATTAATGCAAAACATCTTTCTGGGGGAAAAGCTAGTTATAGAATAACAACAAAATGGCCTTTGCATCACAAAGCAGTAAACAACATTACATGCTGGCCTGGGTGAGTAAAAACAATGGCCAAGGGCTGTATAAAAAGTATAATTTGTATTATTCTTTTTTTGACTCTGTGTTTGATCCAGTGTCACATTGGCAATGTGACTACAGAAGATAATATAAAAAAAAAAACACCCTCGTACTTATGAAACCCACTTAGATATTTGGAGATCAAATAAAATATATAATATTTTTGCTATAGCTTTTAATAATTTTCCAAACATTACAATAATTAATGGATCAAATTCCAAACAATGCGAAGAATTAAGGCAAGAGCAATTTTTAGGGGGAAACTCTAGTAACATACAAAAATAAATAAATGTATTCTGCATCATGAACTAATGGACAACATTGCATGCCGAGTGAATAAAAAAAACCAAACTGTCAAAAGTTAATGTCAGCACATATGCACAACCCCTTGGCACAGCAACAAAAACCTTTTCATCAAGGTTCCCATTTAACAAAGGCAATTGCACAACACATTAGAAATCCAGTACAAACTTCAACTCTTCACTGAAGGGATACAGCAATAATTATTTATCACAAAAAAAAGGAAAAAAACATTTTAGCATCAAGGCAAACCAATATCTTGAAATACCTAGAAGAGTATAAACATTCAAATCAGACTACTGTTTTCCTCATCATCCGGTTTTATAAAGTGCCACCGAATTCTTCTTCATCAGGAAATGTAACAATAATTCGTAAAATACATCTACTGTGTATAACGCTGCAATCTTTGACTGCATAGCAGTATGAGTTTTGCTCTTATTCCCCATCTCATCAGCCACCTTGCGTAGTTCAGAGGGAAAGGTCAGATTCTGCAGTGTCAGTTTCCAACAGGAACTTTGTGTTCATTCCACCCTCTTCTGGGATACTTGGATTGGAGTCACCGTTAATGTTGGCTCTGTGGAACATCACGCCTGTGAAAAAAAAACAAGAGGCCCATTGATCACTTTTTTTATGGCGTACACCAATATTTATTCCTTCTAGATTCTGTGACTGCTCAACCCACAACATCGGGTGCAAACTACACTTTTAGGTCATTCAAGAATTGAATTTGATCTGTGTGTGTGTGTGTGTGTGTGTGTGTGTGTGTGTGTGTGTGTTTGTGTGACTCACGCTCCATCTCCTCTGGCCCTCTGTCATTGTGAGCTTCTGTATCGAAGCATGTCCGCGACCGCCTCTGGGTGGACTTCTGCAATGCCATGTACTCTTTTGGCAAGCTCGACCTTGAAGGAAAACAGCACCTGCATTTATAGGCTCTTAGAAAATAACAGCATAAGCTGTCTGCACCAAAAACAAGAAGTCTGTGTGTTTGTATTTTGCATTTTGTACCTTTCAAAATTGTAGGTGCCAGGATGACTGATTGAGCGCTTCATCTACACAATGAGCCAAAAAAAAAGGTTAGACTTAAAATCACATGAGAAACCAGTGGTGTTATAGTTAATGAAAACTAAATCTATTCAAATTATTTTCGTTAATTGAAATTAAAATAAAATGGAATGTAATTAATAGATAAAAACAAAATTTAGAAACACTGCCTTGGTAATTAATTGAAATAAAGTAAATTTAAAATGGAGTACCAAAATGACTAAAACTGAAATAAAAAGAAATTATAAAAAATATATAAATATAAAAATAAAAGCTAATTCAAAGAATATGTCTAAGTCATATTTCTCCCCAAAATTAAAAAATAAACAACAATACATTTTTTATACAGAAAAAGAAAAAAAGTTTTTTTTGTTGATTTTTTTTTTTGAGGGGGTATATTTCCCCCAAGATCTCATTACTGTGACGTAAAAATAAATGTTTCTGAATAATAATAATAATAATATAAAAAAAAAAAAAAAAAAAAAAAAAAAAATTATATATATATATATTAAATTATCCGAGAATTAATTATCTAATGAATTTGGGGTAAAAATGTACTTAAATATTTGATTAATTAATTTAACTGTCATGACAGAGTCAAAAACAAGCTACAAATCCTTTATGTAAAATATATTTATATTTCAGGGTCATACATGACTTGTAAAGTTTACCTGAATAACTTGCCATAAAAATTGTCATAAAAACAATTAGAAATAGGAACTTTATCTTGGTACAACTGAAGCAAAATTGTATGTGATTTGAGCTTGTGTCTTTACCTGAGACATTTGGACGGGAGAGGGGGACACAGGGGACATTATGGAATCAGACTGACTGGATTGTAACATATCAGTCTTGAACTTGGAATTGGCAATTTTCATACATTCTTCCAGTGTTTTGATGAAGGTTTCACATGTTGCACTCAGTAATGAGGACGCCTCGTTCCTCGTCTAGAACAAAACAGCAGAAAATAGGGCGAATCCGTTTAAAAAGACTTGATGATAACCTTTTTATAGCACACCCACCTATCTGCAATAATAGCAATGATTACTGTGGTTTGAATGAAAAACAGCTGAGTGACGTGTCTAACCTCAGTGATGGTCACCGTCGACTCCTGTTGACCTTCCTGTTCCACTGACTCCTGAATAGTGTGCACTTGCTGCATTAGTAAGTCACAGTACAGGCGCAGCTCTGACATCTTGGTTTTCAGTGATTCTGTGGTTTCAGTTAACTCTGCAAAAACCCATTAGGAGAGGAAATGCAAGTATTAATGGGACTTGACATTGCTCAGAAGTCAAGATTAGGAACACATGAATTCAGTATATGACAGCCTTTTGTCTGCAATGTGAATTTCCCACTGTACTTTAGTTTGTGTGTGTGTGTGTGTGTGTGTGTGTGTGTATACACCACCAGTCAAAAATTTTTGGACATTAAGGTTTTTAATGTTTTTTTATTTTTTATTATCTTTTTCTCACCAAGTCTGTGATCTTTTCTCACTCAATATTCCTGTGATCAAATCATGTTTCATTGCTATAAGAGTGTGTTGAGTCTTGTGCTATGACGAGAAGGCAACAGAGAATAATAAAAGACCAAAGATATGAAAAGAGAAGAAAATGTTAGGAGAAGCCCACCCCTCTCTTTTTTGGTTCTAGTGTCAATGAGTCCAGCTTTGGAGCTTCCAAGAGCCACCAGCCACTTCTGCCTCTCTGCTGCATTCACAGCCTTCACGTAAAAATGCTGCTCCCCTGGTATGATCAGCTCCAGGCGCGTGCTGTCAGTTGGGTGAACTGGAGCAAATGTGAAGAAGTCAATAATTACATAAGAATAACCTGTTTAAATTCTCGGCAGGACAGAAGGAAGATTTTACCGATAAGATATATGATCATCTCACCTTTAATTTCACATACTGACATCTTAATACTGCCTTTGCTACCTTTGCACACATCGTCTTGTGAATCATAGTATGAAATAATGCCATTATCCAGCACAAACCACCTTGGCTGCCATCCTATCGTAAAACAAAGTAGTACCAGATGACAAAACACATCCAAAAAACAATTATAAATTTGAGGTTTGTGACTATATTTGTTACAACTCTGCATACAATCAGATATCATAACATCACATGACAAGTTGGGAAGTTTGACATGATATGTTCGATATAGCCTATTAATACTCTTTCTTAACATGGAATTTTGAAATTGAAAAAACACTGAAAGCACACAGAATTGTTTTAAAGAAGCAATGCAAAAATTCATTACAACACAAAACAACAAAGTTGCATGCATCAGCAGCTCTCTGTTATATACAGACATAAGGATACAGACTTAACAGATCTTGAGTATAACTTACTTGCAGTGCTGTCCTACTCCAGTTTAAGTGTCTACATGTCAGTGCCATTCACTCTTACCTGTCATATAGTTTGTCCATTTGTAAAGCACTCCTTCCATCATTCTCTAAGCAAAAAACCCGGTAAAAAAAACCCTTTACAGCAGCTTTAACAGAGCTTGCACCAGGCAGCTACTTGTTTGTCCCTTTTATAGGCTAATTAGCATGCTAGCATGTTCCAGGCTTACTCAAAGATCCACAGCTACTCATCATTATGTCAAAAGAACGGGCGGATCGTAAGGACACAGGGGTAAAACCTTTGCTTTCACGGTCATTTCTGTGGAGACGCCACGCCGCACATGATGAGAGATTCTTCTAAAGCAAGACCGCTCAAGATTTGGGATGAGATCACTGTTTACAGACTGAACCGGAAGAGGCGTTTTATTTAGAGATTCTACACTGTCTAGCCACTCCACTGTAATATCGAAAAGACAGCGAAGGCCACTCGAAAGGAACTACATAGTTAATTACAGAAAATAACCAGTGGCAGTCAAATGTCTTGAGCTAAAAAAAACATACATCCCAAAACCCCGAAGGATAATGTGAAGGACAAAAATAAGATGAACAGAAACAAAACTACAAAATTGTCCGCACATTGTTAAGACATCTGCCAAGGAATTTATTAATACAGCGTTTCGAACCATTTATTTGTTTGTATTTAGTGTAATGTCTTGCAAATTATGGTGTTGCCTAAAATTAGACTTATTTAATCTTTTTGAACGACTACAACTTAATAGTATTACTACTACTACTACTAGTAATATTTAATATATAAAATGGTAATCACCTGGTAATCAGTACTGGTTTTACCCCCGGTCCAGCGCCCCTGCGTGAAAGACATAATATATATTCAAGTAAACTTGAACTGGAATCAATTAAATATCGGGTAAAGTCAGGCAAATTCAAGTAACCAGTCGGAGAAGCGCATGAGCAGCACGTGACACTTCAAGGCGGAAAAACATGTGAAGCGGAATGTTTGTGTCTTGTTAGAAACGTCTTGGTCACACACTTCCTAGAGCCCTGCACAAAATAAGCTGATTAGTCTGGGAGATGGCCGGAGAGACAGAAGATGAGATCCCTGGTAAATATTATGTGGTGCATTAGTGATCAATGTAAACTGTTTTGTGCTTTTTAGTTGCGACACGTGCGTTACTTTATCTCTACTGGCTGTTTATGATTAGCCTATAAGCTATATAACGGTGCTACATAGTGAAGGCGAATTATAAGTAATACTGATGTAACGTTAAACATGTCTTAACTGCTTATATGCCCTGCGAATACTAAATTTATCAGGGTTTATAAGTGTAAATTGCTGCTTGTTTTTTTATTTTATTTTTTATTCATTAAACATTCTGTCTCGCTCTTTCATTGACGCCTGTAGCTACCTGTCGCCAAGGCAACCACTCCATGTGGTCACGCCTCTCTCTCTCTCTCTCTCTCTCTCTCTCTCTCACTCTCTCTCTCTATCTCTCTATCTTCTAAATCTATAAAGTAAACAGTTAATTCTAACAATCTTAATGTGTATATTTACAAAGAACCAGAGACTTCAACTAAAAATCATACAAATTATTATTTGTTTACCACATAGTGTAATACTGTAGTATGCTTTATGATACAGACGACTTGTTTTTGAGAACAGCTGTCGCATTAATAATTGCACAAAGATAAAACACAAAAATGGCGAGATTAAATCTGTCTGTCTGCATTTTTATATTGTTCCATTTTTGTTTTAGAGTCCGGAGCGGTTTTCACTTTTGGAAAGAGTAAATTCGCAGATAATGCCCCTAGTAAATTCTGGTTAAAAAATGATGTACCTTTGAGAATTTCCTGTGGAGATGAGCACACAGCAATGGTGACGGGTATGATTTATGATTTTAGTGGTGCTTATTGGTAAACACTCTTATTTCATAATTTCGAGCATTTATCCTATCACTATTTCTATTGTGTTCAGAAAATGGGAAGCTGTTTGTGTTTGGCAGCAATAACTGGGGCCAGCTGGGCCTCGGGACAAAGACCACTGTGAATAAACCCACTTGTGTGAAAGGTACGACTGCAAGAGTGTTTTCTGTCATCCACAGCTGATAAATCACTTACACAAACCTATTTCCAATGTTGTCACTCACATTTAGCTGTTCGGGTTTAATATATGTCAAATAATAATGATGAGTGATTTTGAATCCTTCAGCAATATTATATTGTTTAACATACAAAATTACATGTTGGTAAATAGCTGTAGGTTGTCTTAATCCAATCTGGAATGGTCCATAATCTGCATTAATCTTAAATACAGAGAAACAAACAATGATATATATATATATATTCAGGTTGTGTAAATGTGTTTAGCAAGACTAAATTGTATGCAACGTTTTTCTGACATGCTGTGCCAATATTTGTTTTCTTAAAGCCCTGAAATCAGAGAGGGTGAAGCTTGCAGCCTGTGGAAGAACTCACACACTTGTCTATACATGTAAGTTAATGCAGACATCACAGAATAGTTTCTTAATGCTTTTGAGTATAGTACATCAGTCCCTTTTTAAACGGTGTAATGTGATTCTACTGTTATTTCTTACTTTTATCTTCTCTGTTGCCGTAACTATTTACAAATTCTTATTTATTTAGTTATTCCATTAGTCTGATATAAACAGAGCAGTGTTTTGAAAGGGCCACAGGGCAACCCTCAGGGAATTTGCAAGAGGGATTTAAGAATTTTTTTTTTAACATTGAAAAAATACACACTACTTTTAAAGGGGAAAAATAGCTCTTACTTAAAAAAATATCTGAGCATACTGTTTGTTGGTTTATTTGATTATATCTCAGTATTTTCAAATGCCAAAAAAAATAGTTTTAATTGTACACTTAATGTGCTTTACTTGAAAATTAATATTGTGATATATTATTACAATACAAAATAACTGTTTTCTATTTAATATATTTTAAACTGTAATTTATTCCTGCGATGGCATGTTGAATTTTCAGTAGCCATTACTCATTTACTTGACTGTCACGTGATCCTTCAGAAATCATTCTAATATGTAGATTTGGTGCTAAAGAAACATTTATTATTATTATTATCAGTGTTGAAAACATTTATGCTGCTTATTTTATTATTTATTTTTTTGTGGAAACTATGATACATTAGTTATAGAAGTATTTAATGAATAGAAAGTTCAAAACAATGGCCTTCATTTGTAATAGTAATCTTTTGTAACAATATAAATGTTTTACTGTCACTTTAAATTTTTAATTGCATCCTTGCTGAATAAAACTATTAATTAAAATTTTGACACCAAACTGTTCTTTTTTTATAGACTGCTATATTAGATAACTACTTGCAACATTATCCTTAACTAAAATAGTAGTTTTGTTCGTCGAGCAGCCCGTGGTAACCTGTATGCCTCTGGAGGGAATAATGAAGGACAGCTCGGCCTCGGTGACTGTGATGACAGAACATCCTTTCACCTGGTGGACTTCTTCAGCAAGCATGAACCAGTCAAAATGCTCTCTGCTGGTTCCAATACCTCTGCTGCTCTGACGCGTAAGAGTTCTGTTCCATCTGGCTTACAGCAAAAGTGTCTATTGCCAAAACACATGGTGCTAATATTAAATAAAATTTATGCATTAATGCATTTAGCAGACACTTTTATCCAAAGCGACTTACAGTGCATTCAGACTATCAATTTTTACATATCATGTGTTCCCGGGGAATCGAACCCCCAACCTTGCACTTGATAATGCAGTGCTCTACCAATTGAGCTACAGGAACACTTTATTACAAACATAACATGCAACAGCAAATATTAACAGTAATGTAACAATATCTCTGTCATCTCAGAGGATGGCAGGCTCTATATGTGGGGCGATAACTCGGAGGGACAGATTGGATTGGGGAAAGAGAGTAATTCACTGAATCCACGGGAGATTTCTGTGGGGAAACGAGTGTCCTGGGTGTCCTGTGGATATTATCATTCTGCCTTTGTTACTGGTATGTATGCCATTGCTAAAAAAATGCACTAACTTTATGCTCAACATTCACATGTTGTGTTTAAACTTAAATAGTTTATTTAAATATTATAAATTACAGAATTAAATATTTTGAAATTGTATTATTAAACAATATATTTAACATATACTAGAATTAATATATCTAATGTAAATTTTTTAAATATATAATAAAATGTTCATATAAGTTTGATTCGTTTTAAAATGTTATCTCTTATTTTATTTAATTATATATATATACATATATATATATATATTTATAAAATATTAAAATATTATTTTATATGTAATATTTGATATATTTATTCAATGTAATAGAGTGATTTAAGAACTATATTTGAACTCCATTGTTATACCTCCTTAACATTTTAAATCTCCACTTTCTGACTATTCATGATGACATCCCTACTTCCTCTCCATCATCCATAAAGCACAGTATGGTAGCATTGAATTCATAAAATGTTCATCAAATGATGCTTGGTTTATATGTTGCAGTGGATGGGGCCTTGTACACATTTGGAGAGAAAGACAGTGGGAAGCTGGGTTTGTCCACAGAGAAGCTGGCCAGTCATAAAGTGCCTCAACAGGTGACTAGCATCTCTGATAAGGTGGTACAGGTATCCTGTGGAGGAGGGCACACAGTGGCGCTTACGGGTAGGAGAACATATTTTGCTCTGTCGGCTTGTTTCACTGACTTTCCTCATTGAGAAGAATAAATGTTGTGCATGTCTGGTACTGCAGATCATGAGGTGTATTCGTTTGGCCTGGGTCAGTTTGGACAGCTCGGCCACGGCACTTTCATATTTGAGTCACGTTTACCCAGAGTGGTTGAGCATTTCAGGAGGGGCAGAGTTAAGCATGTGGAGTGTGGAGAGAACCATACAGCGCTGATTACTGGTAAGCATGCACAGAAAGCCACATGACTACATTATGATACATTTGACATTATATAATTTCCTTTAAAATATGTATAACAGTTCTGTTTGTGTATATAAAATTTGATGTGCTGGTTTCAGACAGTGGCCTTTTGTACACCTTTGGTGATGGTCGACATGGAAAGCTGGGGCTGGGAGAAGAGAACTTCACCAACCAGTTCAAACCAACCCTGTGTCCAAGATTCCTTGACTATTATGTACATTCTGTATGTATTACCTCCTATCTACCTTTTATGATGCAGCGTACATTTTATTTCTATCAGATATATCCTTTTTCTGCTTTAAAACTTTGAAATAGTTTTGACAAATATAATTTTCATATCCCTGTTGACTTGATTCCTTTCGAAACAGAAAGTTGGGCTTTTTTACTTTAATTCTCTTGTTGAATAATAAAAAAAAAGATTATTTTAATTTACTACACAAACTTGCATGAATATTTTGGTTCATTTTCCTCATCCAGCTGAGATTTTTTTAAATAATGAATGCTGCTCTTTTGAACTTTATTTTCTTCAAAAGATAAATAAATAAATAAATACTGTAAAAATATATAACAGTTACCACAAAAATATTAAGCAGTACAACTGTTTTTAACACTAATAATACTAAGAAATTGTATGTGATCTGATCAGCA
The DNA here is from genome assembly GCF_963082965.1 of Carassius carassius. Taxonomy (NCBI): domain Eukaryota; kingdom Metazoa; phylum Chordata; class Actinopteri; order Cypriniformes; family Cyprinidae; genus Carassius; species Carassius carassius. The sequence continues at coordinate 21,828,736 of NC_081792.1, forward strand.
TATTATTATAATTTCTGAAGGATCATGACACTGAAGACTGGAGTAATGGCGGCTGAAAAATCAGCATTATCAACACAGGAATAAATTACGTTTTAATATATTTAAAAATAGTTATTTTAATTTGTAATAATATTTCACAGTATTTTCACAATTTTTGTTGTTGTTTTTAGCAAATAAATGCAGCCTTGGTGAACATAAGAGACCTCTTTCAAAAATATTTACAAAAATTGTCTCTGAACTTTTAAATGTTAATGTAGATGTGTTGTGACTACTTTGATTTCATGGCATCTGCAATCAGTGTGTGTGTGTGTGTGTGTGTGTGTGTGTTTTACAGGTTACTTGTGGTGGGTGTCACATGCTTGTGTTGGCAAAACCTAGACCCGAAGGTTCGGAGGATTTGATCTTAGAGGAGGATGACATCACAGAAGACTACTTTGAGAAGTCCTATACTGAATTACTGGGGGACACACACAGTCAGAGCACCCTGAACAGGAGTCTCTCGGCTAGGGTCAGACGCAGAGAACGGGTGAGTAAATCCGGATGGGTCACAATTAGTGCAACCGATTATCAGTTGGACTAGCTGCTGTGTATTTCAAGATGAATAATAAGTGTCTGTGGTAATGAATAATATAATATAATATAATGTTACCTAATAAATTATATAAAAATGAGTTAATTATGGAATCATAAATGATTTGTTTTTGCTCTGTAGGAGCGTTCTCCAGATCAGTTTGGACAGATGTTTCGAACACTTCCAGCCCTGGGCGGAAATCAGCTGAGTGCATCTTTATCTGTTCCCAGCCAGATCCATCACTCCCATAGTAAACAACCAGGAAAGATCCCTCACAACAGCCTCAAAAGTAACAGCCTTAATAAAATAAAAATAAAAACCTGTATTTAAAGGCATATCTGTGGTTTCAAATAGCAGGAAAACAAGTAATTTATTCACAAATGCATTGTTACAAGATATTATTTATCCAAATTTCACAAATTTAAATTAATTTACGCCTGGAATTGAATATGCCTGGAATAATGGCTGCTGACATTTTTAAAAATGCTGTTTAAAATTGTAACAGTATTTCACAATGTTATTGTTTTTACTATACATTTAATTAAAGAAATGTAGACTACTTTCATCAACAATTATAAAAAAACCTACTGAACCTAAACCTTCGAATAGTAGTGTATATTGCTAAGTCTTGCTCAGGTTTTTATGTCTTCTCTCTCAATAAGTTCCTGGAAAGAGAGAGAAGTCCCTCGATGACAGAAGCAGTGTGGAGGATAGCGAGAGTGTTAAAGACCTGGGAGAAACCGCTGACTTATTAAACCTGGTAGGTGAAGCATACCATCACTTATTGAAGAGGCATGCATGCTTTTATAATATATATACATAGAATTAGACATTTAATGATTTGGTTTATTGTCATTTTTTTAATGAGAAATCACTGACAGTTGACATAAGACAAAAAATGTGTCACAGTAACCCAGTGTTTACACCCAGAAGACCATTTTGATAGGGTCACGGGGAAAAAGCAATGCTTAATGCAAATTCAACTAAGTGTGTAATCATGAATAATTAGGATAGAAAAATGGAAAAAGGAAAAAGTAAATGATGCAGACTACATTACATAAAGAGTGTGTTGCCTTTTGATGTAAAATTTGGGTTGTGTAGAAAAAATTGTTTAGAACCACTGATGTAAAAGACATAAAGCTTCCAAGTCTAAAGCAAACGTTTCTTTGATTTCAGACTCACATAATGAAGATGGACCCTAGCGATAAGACCCTCACATTGTCTCCTATGGAGAAGGTAAGAGCTCACCTGGGTTGTTGTTCAAGAAATTTAGATGGTCAAACAGAGGTTGAAGAGCAAAAAAATAATAAAAATTTTCCCATGGGCTGCACTCTTTTAGATCTCTGCTTATGTTTTCTCTCTTTTTACTTCATTGACTCATTCTTCTCATTTGCTTTACAGCTTTAAATCTCATTCTGCTCTCAGCCTGCTCTGCATGCATTCGTTTCTCTAACACTTTCCCTCTTTTTATCCTCTGCTTCCTGGGATAGAAGAAAGTTAAGGTTGTGAAAGAGCACGGTAAGGAGAAGGGGAAGCCAAGAGATGACTCTGCCCTTTATAGAAAGCAGGCAGAGCTTTTAGCTCGCAAAGCACTTCCGACTGAGTTACTTAGAAGCTCAAGTGGGAGCTCAGTAGTCGGGGACAGTCTTGGGTCAGGGACCCCCGAAAAGAGCCCTAAAAGACATGGTCAGGATAAGGAAAATTTACTTATTGCTTTGGAGGACAGAAGGGCTGAACATCCGCAGGCTGCTAGAAGTAATATCAGAAAGGGGATGGACATAAGCAAAGCTGGATCAAAATCCTTCCAGCCCAAACACAAACAGCTGATAAAGTCAAGGGATAAAGTCCCAGGAAAAGATGCTAGGAATAACGTACAGATGCTTGAGAAGGAACATTCAAAGGTAGAGGCCAAAAGCAAAAAGGTTGCTCACAAATTAAAAGGAATTACAAAACCAAACCAGGAAGGTAAAACAAAACCCAAAGATCATCCATTGGATGTCAGTAGCCAGTCTCAAAAGGTTGTGGGGAAAGAAAAAGAAGTAAAAATGAAACCCATAATTGTTGTTGAGCAATTTCATGAACAGACCATGCAGAAGAACCAAGACCCAACAGGTGAGAAGATCTCAAAAAAGATTTCCCCAAAAGCTCAGAGGCTGAAAGCTAAAATTAATCCTAGGACAGAAAACCAAAGTTTCGTCCCACAGAGCAAAAAGTCAGATTCAAAAAAAGACTCAAAAAGTAAAAAGACAACACAAGAGATCTCCACTACTTCACTTTCCTCTTGCCAAGAAGACATTTCTACAAAAAAGACCAAGGAATCAAAGGCTGAACCAAACCAATTGCTAGTAGAGGACACAAGAAAGGGTCCTACCATTGTCTCAGAAGCTGCCTTCAAATCAGGATCAGTGTCAGAATCTGAGCAAATGAAGGAAAATCCTCTCACCAAGGTGACATCTTTTCTCCAAGATGTGGGAATGGAAAATCCTGCTCGTTTACTTGGAGAAACCGCAATCAGTCAATTGCTTTCCCAGTCCACACCCCAAGAGATGCCAAAACATTCTTCAAAACAGAGAACGCTATCCGATGTTTCATCCCTGAGTGAGTCTTTTGAGGTTTCAGGAAAAGAGGAGACCAGAGAGGCCAAGAGGACAGCCGTCACCATCAACGTTAAGGCAGAACCAGAAACTTCAGATGGGAACTTGGAAAGAACCAGCACTGAGTCCAAAACCGAGCTTCATTCTGTAGTGGGAACCAATAGAAGAAGTGAGGAGGAAGGAGGAGAGGAAGCAGATGAAGAGGAAGAGAGGGAAAGCGAGGGATTGGTAAACCGAAAGGTTGAGAGTGAGGAAGTGGATGACCAAGAAGAGCAAAGTGAAAGCAAGACCCTGGCAAATGATGATGCGGTTCATGATGATACAACGACTAAAGCTTCTAGTGAGGATGAGGAAAGAGAGGAAGAGGAGGAGAAACGTGAAAGTGAGGCAACTGAGAATGTAGCAAGTGAAGCTGAGGAAGAGGAAAGTCATGGAATAGAAGATGAAGAAGAAGAAACAAGTGAGGAAGAGAGTGGAGAAGATGAGGATGAAAGCAAATCAAGTGAAGAGGAGGAGAGTGGAGTAGAAGAGGATGAGGATGAAAGTAAAACAAGGAAAAAAGAGGAGAGTGGAGAAGATGAGGACGAAAGTAAAACAAGTGAAAAAGAGGAGAGTGGAGAAGATGAGGATGAAAGTAAAACAAGTGAAGAGAAGGAGAGTGGAGAAGAAGAGGATGAGGATGAAAGTAAAACAAGTGAAAAAGAGGAGAGTGGAGAAGAAGAGGATGAGGATGAAAGTAAAACAAGTGAAAAAGAGGAGAGTGGAGAAGAGGATGAAAGTAAAACTAGTGAAGAGGAGAGTGGAGAAGAAGAGGATGAAAGTAAAATAAGTGAAGAGGAGGAGAGTGGAGAAGAAGAGGATGAGGATGAAAGTAAAACAAGTGAAGAGGAGGAGAGTGGAGAAGAAGAGGATAAAGATGAAAGTAAAACTAGTGAAGAGGAGGAGAGTGGAGAAGAAGAGGATGAAAGTAAAACTAGTGAAGAGGAGGAGAGTGGAGAAGAATCAGAGGGAAAGATAGAGAGCAGAAGTGACAGATCAGAGGAAGAGTCAGATGAAGAAGAAGAGGATGAGGAGTCCGAGGAGAAAGATAGTGAGCATGAGGAAGAAAGTGAAGTGGAAGGTGACAGTGAAGCAGAGGAGGATGAAGACGGTGAAAAGACTAGCAAAGAAGAGGAGGAAGATTCAGAAGAGCAGGACAGTGAGTCTGAAGATGATGAAGATGAAGGAGAGAGTGAAAGTGAAGCAGAGGAGGAGGAAAGTGAGGAAGATAAAGAAGAGAGTGATGAAGTTAAAGAGGAGAATGAGGAAAGCGAGGGAGATACAGAGGATGAGGATGAAGGAGAAAGTGGCGAAGATGAAGCAATGAGTGAGAATGATGAAGAAGAGGAAGAAGAAGAGAGTGAAAATGAAGAGGAAGAAGAACAGGACAGTAAAGACAAAGAGGAAGAAGAAAATGAAGAGGAAGCAGCAGAGGAAGAGTCTGAAGATAGAGAGGAGAAAGAAGAAGTGGAGGATCAGGAGGGAGAAGAGGAAGACAATCAAGAAGAAGGTGAAGAGGGCAAAGAGGAGGAAGAGGAGGAGGAGGAGGTAAAAAAAGCCAAAGGAAAACTTGAAAAAGCCTCTGAATCCACCAAACCAAAGTCAAGTGTGAAAACATCAAAACTGCCGTCCAAAGCCAAACGGGCTCGAGCGCAAGACGATCAGTCAGATGATGAGTCCCATGAGTCTAAGCAGTTCTGGGATGATGTTCTACCTCAATACCTCAGTCTAAAATAATTCCGTTTCATATTTGCCTTTTATGTTCTTTCTTGCTTTTTCCTTTTTTTTATGTTTATTTTACATTTCTTTTTTTATTTTACCATTATTATTCATGCAATTCCACTCATGGCATTCTTACTAAATGTACGGCTTTACATTTTTAATTTTTTTTTAGTTTTTTTTTTAAATTATGTTTTCATAAGTACTTGTATGCCCATGCAGTAATGAAGACCTCATCGTGTGCCTTGGCCAGCCATGTTCGTTTACTAACAGATGTGCTTGATTTGCCAGTGACCTGGAATCAACCCAATCAATGACTTTAAAATCTTAAAAGTACAAAATTATTACCAATTTTGTATTTTTAAGAATTTAATGATGCCTATTAAGTCAGATACCTAACCGCATTAAAATGTAAATAAAATGGCAGCTCATAATCTTTATGACTGGAAGAAAATAATAGGAAAACACAGGCAAATTGAGCCCAAAATTAGTCATTAAATATCATTTAGTTAAAATTTTGCACTTGTGCTTGTTCTTTGAACCTTATATATATATATAATAACCAATAAAACGTTTCATTTATTTCAACGATTTTCATCTGTTTTTAAATTTATACCTATATGTTTTTTTTTTGTTGTTGTTGTTTTTAAAACAATTTTTTAGTTTTTTGTTTTTAAGCATAGATTATCCAGGGACTCTATAAAGACAAAATTCTGTATGCATTAAATGAAGAAAAACTACATGACTGTTTAGTAAAAAGCTATCTTGCAGTACCGGAGAATTTCATGCAGCACCAGAACATTTCAGAATATGATATATTTACAAAGCACATTTTCATCTGAGTTGTAAATATGCAAATAAAGAAAGCCATATGACAATATTGACCAACTTTCAAAGGCGTTGCAATCGGGCAGAGTACTGAAAATCCTTTATTGGACAGGTGAGGCAACCCTCATTTTACACCGTCTCTGTAGAGCTGTTCCTCCTAAATAGATCCCTAGTTCATGTACCCACTTACTTGTGTGTGTTTATACATGTAGTTTGTTAGTTTTAATTTTACAAAGACTACTCCACTAACATGAACCCTCTCATGCCGTTCTAGTGTCTTAAGCCCTCTTTTCGTTTTTCACAGTCACTGATTGTGTTGTTTCTTAATTTTTGCACGGGCACAATCCATCTCTCCAGCCCTGGACAGATGAGATGAATGGAAAAGTAGAAGGAGAAGATGAAGACGAAGAATATTTAGATGAGGAAGAAGACGGGGAAGACGAAGAAGATGAGGATCCAGAGGAAGAAGAGGGTGAAAAGTGTGATAAGAAGGAAGATATTCTCGATGAGAAGAGAAAAGAGACAGAGAAGCAAGAGCAAAGCATTACAGAGTCAGACGTACAGGTGCCCTGAAACCTTTCATTCATAGCATTTAGACTAATTTAGTATGAACATAATGATTTAGCATCATGTCGGTAAACAACTGCAGTATCGCTCTGATCTGTTTGTGATGATGGTTTCGTACTCCTACAGAAAAAGCAGAATATAAAAGAAGAATCTGTTCCCGATGGACCAAAGAAAGGTTAGGGTTCTTGCTTTTCAGCATCCTTTTATTTTTTCTATTCCCATAGTCCCAAAAAAACCCAAAGAGTATTGTGGCTTTTGGTCTGTTCGCTAGCATTGAGGTCATCTATATGCAAACGTTTATTTTCCACATGGAATACAATTGGTAATTGCGACTTTATTTCCTCAGAATTCTAGGTTGATTTCACAATTGTCAGTTGTTGCTTTTTTTCTAGACACATTTCTGAGTTTGACAATTTCAGAATTGTTAGATTTAAACTGAGACAAAAAGTGAGGATTGCTAGTTTATAAATCACAGTTGCAAGAAAAAGAGAGCATTGTGAATCAAAACACACAATGACCTTTATATGTATATGTATATATATATATATATATATATATATATATATGTATGTGTGTGTGTGTGTGTGTGTGTATATATATATATATATATATATATATATATATATATATCTTCTAAGAATATAAATGCAATGCAAATTGATTATAAGCAGCTTTTTCTATATTTCTCTTTTGTTGTAAATTCTGAAGATTATGATCCTGCTTCCCTTATAAAAGAGGAAACACAGTCAGAGATGAATGGAGTTACAGAAGACAAGCCAAAGACTCTTTTTGGCTCCAGGAACAAGGTACAGTATTTAACCACTCAAACCTTTTAATCTTTATAATAAAAACCAGTAAGCACCCACAACCCTGCATAACACCCTAGCAACCGTCATAGCAGCCAGCTAATATTAACATTGCCCATTGTTTGACCTCTTTCCTTCCTGGCTTTTTTCAGCTTTCTCTTTTCAAGAGATCTTCCACCAAAGGCAATCAGGCAGAGATGTCAACATCAGGCAAACCAGCCCCTGACGGCCCGCCTCGAACCTCAGACACTCGAGAGCCAGAGAGTTCTAGCAGTGAAGCGCAGATCAGAGGCCAGACCACAGCATCCAGTCGATCACATTCAGCCACTTGCAATCTGCTTTGACACTTTTACCTGGGTTGAAGTTATCTTCTGATAAGAAAACTGGAATTAGCAGAATCAGCGGTTTAACAAAGCATCTTCCTGTAGGTGTTAGTGGTGTTAATGGTACTGTGCCTTGTGCTGCAAAGCAGACCGTCGGAAATAACTGAGTTTGGGAGATTAAGTATAGCTGTGAGCCATAATGGTTTTGTTTAGGTACTACATTGTATAATGTTTCCCCCTTTATACTGTCTGTTTGCAGTGTCTAATTTGTATAACCTTTTTATCAAATACATTTTCAAAGTAGAAATGCGATTACATATGTATGTTTTTATATCTATTTATTTAAATCTGAAGAAGCACCTGTGCACTTTATATATTAAAAATCTTGTTTCGGGGAAATGTGATTTTTTTTGTCAATGGCATTTTTTGTAAGAATCATCTCACATCCTTTGTATTTGACAAGATACAATTAAACAACTCAAAATGGGTCATTTTCTTTCTTTTTTTTCTTTTTCTCTTTCTATCTGATAGACAGAAAGAATTACAGATAGATCGATTACTTTTGTAGTTTAAATTAAAAAAGATACTGATCACAAACTTGGAATCTGTCGTGATGGTGATTGGGAGGAGCGCCACTAGGTGGCAGCACTCAACCGTCATTGTGTTGCTAACATCAGCCTTTAGTTGTCAATGCGAGAACAGCTACAGTTATCTGAACTGAGTTTGTGGTCCAGATTTTTGGTTTTCAAGCTAAAAGGATGGAGGAGTTTCATTCTGGAGAGGAAGTAGGTGTTGTATAAGGCATGATATGGTGTAACCGGTTATTATCTGTCTTAACTCTTTTCAAAGCTGTAAACCGTAGAGTCAGACTGACATTTCATGCTAGCTTGCTAACCGCTTCATCAGGACAGAAACAATACTTTATCATCCACAAAGCTACATATTTTCACGTCTTTATATCTTTTACACATATATAGATGACTAAAGTTCGTTGTGATTTATGTTTTACTTTATTGTGTTGTACGTTTTCATGTAAAATGATTCAGGGTGTGGCCAAATCATAACGTAATTTTAAAGCGTAAAGCAAACTGAATTGAGTATCAACATTTTTATTTTAATTATTTAAAAGTATTTAGAGATTTATTTTGCTGACTTGCGTGTCTAAAACGTACATTTTGATCTTTAAATCTAACGAATGCGTTATTAAACCCATCTGACAGCTGGTTCATTTATTTTCATCGTTCAAAACCTTTTATTTCAGGTGTCCTTCAGCCCAGACGAAGCAAGTAATGTTGTCAAGGAGGTAATATTCATTATATAACCAATCACACACGTTTATAAAAACATTAAAAACCGTATAAAGATCTATTGTGCGTCTAGTTGAATGAATTGCTTTGTTGTTAGTCTCATGTCTAACTCATGCCTGCAGGACTAATGCTAGCCTATTTATTTGATTGCAAGTCTGCTCCATTAACTCTCTCTCTCTGTGTGTGTGTGTGTGTGTGTGTGTGTGTGTTTGGTTTATCTGTCAGTGCATAGAGGGTATTATTGGAGGCGTGGACTACAGCCAGAACAAAGTCAACCAGTGGACAGCCAGCATAGTCGAACACACTCTCACTCAGTTAGTCAAACAAGGGAAACCGTTCAAGTACATTGGTATGAGCTTTTCCATTTGAGTCGTCTTGTATGCAAACATTTAACAGGGTTAAACATCAGATAATGTATTTACAAGACTATACATCATATTTGCACAAGGCTGAAAGATATTATGCAAAGTGCTGTTGTTGATTATATATTATTTATCAATTTCAGTCAACTGTGCTGTGATGCAGAAAAGCGGCGCAGGTCTTCACACAGCCAACTCTTGTTACTGGGACACTACCACCGATGGTAAAGCTTTTAGTTCTATATAATTTTGTGTTTTCATCGTTTTAGCTCAGCCACATTGACACATTGGTCTTCTAACTTAATTGACATTGGTCTGACAAATTTTTCACCGCAAGAGGTCACATTTTCAAAACAATAACAAAGGCAAAGCTGTTAGGTAGGAGAAGGGGATGATGTTTTCACCATCCAGAGATGTCCGCATCATGTTCACAGATGTAATGAATTACATTTTGTATTAGATGTACCATCTAAAGATATTGAAATACGCAAAGAAAGTGCACAAAGAACATTTAGATTGTCAAGGAACACAGTATGACTGACTTCAGTCTAGCGTGAGTTTAAAGTCTGCGTGAACCAGAAGTTGCTGTCGACTTTATTTCAGTGAATTGACGTATTTCCATCTGAAACTGAATATTGAGTAGTGGGCGTGGTTTTATTATTGCACTCCTCCTTTCATCTCTCACTCATAGCAACCTAACGGTTGGTGGGGTGTGTTTAAAGATATTCTGCCCAAGACATAAAACTGACGTCATCAGAGAAGGAATGCAATTCCAGAGTGGAAGTAAATGTGTATAATTTGGCCCTTTTTTTTCTCTCAAAATTTTTAAGAATTGCAATTCTAAGCAAAAAAGTCAGAATTGTGAAATAAAAAGGCGCAATTACCTTTTTTGTCTCATGGCAGAGATATGCATTCAAAAAGAGACCAGTAGAATATTCATGAAATATAGTAAAATTAAAAAGTTCAAAAATGTCATCAAATAATAAAAAAAAAAATATATATATATATATAGAATACAGTAGACACACTAAAATAACTTAGAACGCCGTGTCAGTCATCAGAATGTGTTCTTGTGCATTATATTCATTGCATTTGTAATAAACCAATAGATCTTTATAATAAACTATATAAAAATGTAATATGTGTGTGTGTGTGTTTTTGCAGGAAGCTGCACAGTCAGGTGGGAGAACCGCACCATGTACTGTGTCGTCAGTGTGTTTGCAGTGGCTATTGCACTATGAGCAGGAATCAGGGCTGAGACATATACAGACACAAAACCACCTTCACTTTGACAGTCACATGTGTCTTGTGTCATGTTTTGACTATTCTACAAAATTTAGAGCGTATTGCTAATGCTCGGCTACTACATCATAGTCATTTGTCTTTTATTGTTATTTTTTTGGACTTGCAAAGGTAACGTGCACCTTTGCTCTGTATAGGATGAAATGCAAATATGTTGATGCTTAATTATTAAAGTTTTGTCTGTTTTGGGTTTAACGATCCAAAATGTTGTTTGATGCTTTTTTAGTCTTCAGACTTATGAGGAATTTTCCATATCTGAAAATATATTTAAACTCTGAACCACATACAAAATATGAGTGGCAATTTACAAATAATGCAAGAATGTCACTTCATGGCATAATACGTAAAACATTTTTTGGTGGGGCATTTTATTGTAAAAATTTTTTAGTTAATCATTATTGATATTTGGTTCACTACCATATTGCTTAACTTAAAGATTTCATAAGATTTACTGAACGTCCACTTGAGAAAGAAGAATCAGGTTTGAAAAGCAGGATTGGTTTACACCAAAACAGTAAACTAACGCATTGATCTTTAAAGTACATAAAAATAAATTATGTATTCTGCACAGCCAAGATATATCTATATATCCAAAACCATTAACACAAAATCATAATAACAAGCTTACACTGCAACAAAAAAAAAACAACTATGCTTAAGAATTTCATTAAGTATAGTAAATAAAAACTTTAAAAATCTGTCAGTGCAGTGAGACAAATAATCAAGAAACAATATTTGAAAACGAGTCTGAATAAATTTTGCAGTGGATTTTACACTGTTTTTTTCAGTAGACACACTTTGAAGCACATCAGAAGTTTTCTTTGTTGAATATAAACTCAGTTCCAGATTCAGTGTGTGAAATGCACTGCTTCCCCAGAGCTGTGGCCAAAGCCGTAGGACCACATAGAAAAACGCCTACTTTTGAACTGAAAGAAGATGAAAAAATACTAGTTATTAATGCACAGAAAGTGTAGAAAGCCTTAACACTGCTGTTATTTACCACACTCTACATACCCTGGGTGTTGGGTAGAGATGGCGCTGAACTCTTTGTCCCAGTTGGGTTTGCCGTACCGAGTCTTCTGCTTAAGCCCAGTAATGGGATCATCTTCCGCCTGATATTGAACTCTCAAATGGGCCGCCTTTAAACAGTTATCAAAAGTATGAGTGCTGAAGTATTTCTTTTTTCAAAATAGTTCACAGTGTCATTAAACAAGCAAGTCTTTTCGCCCACCTCAGCATCCTTCCAGCGCGTTAGATAAAAGTTGTAACTGAGGAAATCGCTCATGTCTTTCTCCATCATCTGTCTTTCCAAGCTCTGCAGCAGGTCTGCAAACCATTCGAAAGCCTGTGTCTCCGGACACAGCCAATAGAAATAGATCTGCAGAGGTCAATGGTCATAACATTAAATGTTTAGCTAAAATATGTATGAACTGACACCAAAGACTAACCCGCTGTTTTCTGAGGTTCTCGTAAATTTTGAGATTTTAGGCTTAGATTTAGATTTTGCCTCCGTAACTTGAGTTCTTGCAGACTAGTGGAAATAAAACAAATACACATTTAATTGTTTATTTGATTACACTTTATCTATTTGCATCTGCAGACATGAATTAAAATACATATCTTTAATGGTCTCATGCACTGAGCTATAAATCTCTACTTCAACTCTGCTTTTATAAATTCAGTGTGATGAAAAGTGATATTCAAATTCCTCCGTGTAAAAAAAAGCTTCAACTCAAGATGTCAAAATGTAAAGTGTTTACACTTCTGTTCTTGAAATTTAAGCAAATTAGTGCCTTTTTAATTAGACTCTGCCTCGATTGCAAATCAATTTGAAAAACCTGTTATACGTAGTGATTTAATTAATGTACTGCGAATATTCAACTGTAGCAGTATGGTGATATCAATTACTTACAATTGTTACCATATTCACCTGTAGTGTTTTGCCTTAAAGCAACACTGTACATTTTGGCGCTCTAACGGTTAATAAACAGAACAGCACGCATCCCGCGGAAGAACATTCTAACCGGAGCTACTTCACCAAGTTTACGTCTATGGCGATTCACGCAGGTATGTGTTACTCCGCAGCGGTGACGACCCAGACAGGCTACAATAGTCCACAAATAATCACTAATTATAAATGTACCTTGGAGATTTCGGATGTACTCGCCCATTATATTTGCATTACATGCAAATTGTGAACACAGAAAAAGTTACACAGTGTTACTTTAAAAGCTATGATCCTAAAGCTGACATTTGTGAGCTTTAATGAATAAGACTACAAAATAAACATGGCATCTGCAAAGACATTAAACAAAAGATTGAAAAATTCAAAACCTGAATAGCTAAACTTAGTGCTGTATATCACCTTTTTGGTGAAGACATTTTTGTTCTCCTGGACATGTTTGTACCACACAGACTTCAGAACAGAAGCGAAAGGTGTCACACCAATACCAGCACCGACCAGCATCACGACTTCATAACGAAAGACATCCTCACTGGCCGTCCCAAAAGGCCCATCCACAGCCACCCTACACAGAGAAAAACAGACATTATGCACAAAAGACTAGCAAACTACATCCTTTGCAGGATGTTCCAAAGAATAACTGAGCATTGTGTTGTTCAGTTATCATGTTATTCATTTGTATTCTCTCAGTTCTCTTCTGCAGGAGGAAGAAATTAGGAAACATATAAGGAGAAATAGCAAGAAAAATTCAGTCATGTTGCAATCAACATATTGCCTACCAACTTCTCACCAGAAACCCAGTATCTCCACACTTCTCTTTTTCTCATGATTGTACACTCATATCCCTTTTTTGCACATATATTTTCCCTTTTTACAAGTGAGACTTGCTAGTACTATTAAAAGCACTACATCTGTTATTCAAGAAACAAAGCTCACATTAAAAAATACAGTTCACCCAAAAACAAGCTTTTTATCATCATTAATTCAGCCTTATGTGATTCTTCTGAAGATGATGTTTTAAAGAAAATTCTTGTCCATACGATGGAAGTCAATGGGGTCCAAAACAACATTGAAATTCATATAGGTTTGGAACAACATTAAGGTGAGTAAATGCTGACAGACTCCTTTAAAGTATTAATCTGTCACTTTAATCTTACTTTGGTAATGCCCAAGCATCCTGCACTACGGTTTTGTCACCGCCACAAGCCGTATAAAGGGCTTGTGTCCAATCTCCAACAATTCGGATATGCACGCTTAAGTGGTCTTCCTCCGGGGCAGAGGTCAAGGTAAAGGGATGCCACTCTAGCTGAGAAATGGACGGGCACTTGATGAAAACATACTGACCGACCTCCATCTTAAAGCCCTTCTTCTTCATCTGCAGCTCAAGGGTCTTGGATGGGTGCATCACTACCTGTAAAGTGACGCAATACAGTAAGAGGGGAAGAAATCCATTGGGTGCTAATCAAATTTTGACTGACTTACCTTGGTGATAACCACTTTCTGCTGTGAGCGATAGAAGCGCACCAGTCTCTCACATACATATAGAATCATGGGGCCAACCACCCACTTCCATGTCTGTAAAAGTAAGTACATGTTTTTGAGATGCATCACAATGATTAAAGAAATGCTAGATGTATTTGTGATTATATTAGGATATACCATTGGGGGATTCCCAGCAAAGACAGGTTCTGGGCAGTCGGTGTCATTTTTTCCCCAGGTCTCAAACCGGCTGTGACATTCATCTGGGTTGTGCACTTTTACACTTTCTAGAGTCTGGCCTCGCACAATACGCCTACACAGAGACACACACACTGTTAGTGCATAAATAATGCATGATAATTCTCTAATTAGCATTATGTGTTTGTGTACATAATACTATTTTTAATTCAGATGCAGTTTGCATGCTTTGATGCTGGCTAAGCTGTAGCTATAGGTTAACAAACATGTATCAAGTTGATAACGTATGTGCACTACGGTTTAAAAGTTTGGTTTCACGTGACCCACCAGAAATCACTTAATATGCTAATTTGATGCTCAAGAAGCATTTGCTATCACCAATGTTTATTAAAAAAAATCTCAAATCAAGTTGGATCCAACTGATCCTTGCTGTCATTTTTGAGAAATGAAATGCATCTTCGCTGAATGAAAGTATAGATGAAATTATTTACATCTGTTAATGCATTTGTTTATTCAAAATAAGTACATTTAAATTAAACAGTTTTAGTTAACAAATAAAATAAAAATAAATAATAATATTAATTGATCTAAAACCCTCACCCGACTCCATGTAGCACCAAACCAATGAAAAAGACGATGAACAGGTGATGGGTGAACCAGAACACCTCGAAATATGACCTTCGGATGACCTCCATGGAGGAGGTGATGATAAGGATGAGGGCGAGGGTGATGACCACCCCTGTTAGTCCTGCTATAGTAGTAAACATCACTATGGTTGGGTTCTGGGAAGTCACAAATACAAAAATGACAACATGAAACATTACTCAAAATGTTTTACATTAAAAAAATCATTACATTAAAAAAACTAAAACAAAGATAAAGCAGTTTGCAAAAATCGGAACTGTGCAATTTCAGACTACCATTACACTACCATTCAAATGTTTTGGGGCAGCAAGTTTCGTTTAAATTAATAGTTTTTATTCAGCAAGGACATATTAAATTATTTTAAAGTGACCATTTATAATTATGCAAAATACTTATATTTCAAATATTGCTTATATTTCAAAAAGTTATTTTGAACTTTTGAATCCTGAAAAAAAAGCGATCACAGTTTTCACAATTGCTAATAATAGATGTTTTTTGAGCACCAAATCAACATATTAGTATGATTTCTGAATTATCATGGGATACTAAAGACTGGAGTAATAACTGCTGAAAATTGAGCTTTGCATTCACAGGAATAAATTACATTTGAAAGTATATTAAAATAGAAATTAATAATTTTAAATGGTAAAAAATTTTGAACGGTAGTTTATATACTGCAGAGATAGTGTGTAGTTGTAAAATAGGCATCATTTTATAATTTTTTTTCTTTTTTGATTTTCATTTTATTAATTTATATATTTTACCCTAAGCCCACAAAATTGTTCAAATATGTCATAGCTGCTCTCTCTGGTGATCATTTATCTCAGTAATAGGAAATGTGTGTTGTATTTCAACATGGCACTATAAATGTTTTGTTATGATCATGGGCTTCTCATCCCCTCAGTGTTCTATTTCTGGCTATTGTCCACTGGGTCATCAAAGCAACACCATGGCAACTGAATTTTTTAAAATCACGTGATCTGGGGTGCTGCTTCAGAGTCAGGGTTTTGAAGGCAACTTCTGCTAACACTGAGACTGTGAAAGTTATATGTACACTAATGTGAGTGATTGAAATAAGTTAAAACCTTGCAAAACTTGTCTGGAAAGACTGACCGTCTCATTGGTTCTGATAGGATTCAGGTAGGATCTGTTGTCATTGTTGCCAATCTGAGAAAGCACGTAAGGGAGGTAACTGCTGTTGATCATAAGCTGGGAATCCATGAATCTCTCAAAGTTGAACAAGTGAGCTATGATGTGGATGGCTGGAAGAAAATGCAAGGCTTACAGTAATTTATCCATAAAACATCAAAAATACTTTTAGAAGAAAAATAAAGCTGTCACTGAGGTGGAACAAGGCACATATTTGTACCTTATATATCTCACAAAAGGTACATATTAGTAGTATAAAGTACATGTTATTACCTTTTGAAAGGGTACTGCCCCAGTGTTATATATGTTCAAAAGTGTAAATTATGTGAACGTTTCTTTCTTACTGTACCTGTGTGGAGGGCAATCATGTAGGCCACTAGTTTGTGGAAAGTAAGGTTTCTGTCCAGCTGACGGGCTGCAGTGCGGCTACAGTACTGTGATCACACACACACACACACAACACACACACACACACACACACACACCTTTAATGAGTAGATTCAGGCTTTTTCACTTTTCATTTCCTGAAGTGGATAAGCCTTTCACTTTCGCTCTGTTGCTCCTTTCCTGACCTGTATGGATCCGCGCAGGAACGAGAGCAGGTTTCTGCAGATGGGCAGCAGGATCAACATGCAGTTAAAATTCAGACATGCAGCTGGAGCTCTGGCCCATGAGAGGGCATGCTTAGAAAGACAGAGAGAGCGAGAGAGAGAGAGAAAGAGAGAAAATGAGCCATAGAGAATTTTCATTTGCCATTTTAATCTCTAAACAACATATTCACTGATTCATTAAAAACTGTACTTATAGAGATATAATGTAACAATATATAGGCCAACATATAACATTGTACGTTTCTCAATTCTGAGTAGAATCTAACAATACACTAGCTGAGTGCAATATACAAATATGAAATTAAATTGAAAATATACATTTTAAAAAGCAGTGACATCAATATAATAATTTACAAAAAATACAATACAGTCATTATATTTGTATAATTATTGAATAAATTAATTATTTAAAATGTATAAATGATTTGACACTTACCCCAAGGATGACTCTAGTATAATAGTATCTTTCAACCAGAAATGCCAAGTAAAAGTGCACAAAGAGAAACACATTGATGCCAAGCCATACCAGCTGAAAAGCAGAATAAATGTTGTTTGAGAAGTTTTGCAGACTGATGAAGTAATTATATAAAGTATAGAGCCAAACACACACACACAATGCAATTAAAAAATAATTAAGAACTTTAAAACCCAAAGATAATAAAGATTTTAAAAAGAACTAAAAAGTTATTTCAGTTTGAGAAACCAAAAATAAAAGCATAGCTTACAATAACAAAAATGGAAAGTCCTTCATTTGCAGCAAAGTTGCCCATGATGTTGAAATGTGGAGAAAGAGAAGATGAAGTGAAGTGAGGATGAAAGATTTTGAAGAAAGCCACAAGACAAAAAGGGATATGAAGCAGAGAAGTAAATCAGGAAATATCGTCACAACTGTGAGCCCACGAGAAAACATCAGGCAAAGGTCCTTAACCTGAAGTGGATGGTTTAGAGGATCTCTCAGTTTTCCTCCTGCTTTATTGTTAAGTCTGTCATCTAGTGTTTTTTTTTAATGTGAGTTGTAATATGGTTATATGATTTACATAATTTTCCTGCATTTGTTACTATCTTTCTCTTGAAGCATTGGGTTTTAACTGAAGTTATCAGAAATGTTTCTAAATAAATAACAGGGAAAACTGGAAAAACTGAAAAAACCTTCATGCACCACATATCATTCTCCTTTATTTTTTATGGGTTGCGCATATCAAAAGCAGTGAGGCGATCTATACATTGCTGAAGGACACATTTTAAGGGAGTTTCCAGATATAACCTGATCATAAAGTCTTGCAGAATGAAGAAACTCAAACCATTCGTCTCCCCACAGGGGGGCAGTAAAGTTAGAATACAATCATCTACTGCCCTCAATGAAAAAAATGTTAGTTTTTTTTTTTTTTACTTTTTGTAGGAAAAATCTGAAAATAATGTGTAAATGAGGTCCCCAGATGAGACAAGTTCAAAAACAGCAGTGTAAACAAAGAATGAAAAACAATAAATTAAATCATACTTTGCAGGATTACGAAGGTCCTGGCAACCTAACTTTCCAAAAAAAGTCTCACGATCCAAAACAATTCTGAATTGCTTGAATTTAGGCCATATCAAATCATATGATAGGAAACTATAATATGACCTATCAGAACTTATTTCAGTCTTATACACAGTATGAACAGAGTAATAGATAATATAAACTAGAATAAATTATTTCTAATGAACCTGAGAGGTTGTCAAACATTTTTCAGAAAGCAATGGCTTCAAGGTGGTGGAAATGTTAACAGCTTATAATTCAAACAAATAATAATGAAAAAAAAAGTGCTTTAAATAATCCAGACACAGAGAGCGTGGAAGCTATGACATTCTTAAAACCAACACCGAACGAGGGACAAAGCGCTGCCACATCACATGACAAAAGCAGCGGTTCCATCTTATTAGGGAATTACACATGCACTTCAGTGATACATGCTGGCTCATTTGCCTTGTAAACAAAACAAGTATAAGTATATTCATCTCAAAGTTCAACAAATGTTGACTTTTCCATTTCACCATTAAGTATCATGGCAGAAATCTAACATTTTAATTTAATCCTTTTTATCCTTAAAGGGCATTTCATGAGGTAAAGGTACTGTCATCATTTATTCACTCTCATGGTCCAAATGGAATTTATTTTTTTTTTTTATTCTTTGGAACGCAAGAGAAAATATTTCATATAAGAGAATTGTTTTTGTCCATGCAATGAATATCAGTGAGGTCCAAAACAACATCAGACCCCGTTAACGTTCGTTGTACAAAAAACTTTGCTCACACTGCGCTGCACAAACTCTGCCCGATGTCTCCTTTGTTAACGCTGGGTGGATCATCTCCAACGTCTTCCCCTGATGGCTTGGTCCTCTTGGAGCCAGACTGGGAAAGCGTCCCACGGAGCAGGCAAAGGGTTCCACAGCACTCCCAAAAGCCCTGGGCTGGACTGGATGAGAAGAGTTGCCTGCATGGGTGGCAAAACTGGTAAAAGAGCAACATAAAGAACACAGCTGTGGCGTAACCCAATAACAGCGACAGTTCTAACACGGGGACATCCATCAATTGGTAGAACTCAGTCCGGTGGACGTACCACATCAAAGTCAGCCCTGTGTTCTCCACAAAACGGAGGGAATAATACACAGCGAGGCGCCTCCATGCCTGACCCTTATCAATCAGGTCAGGGTCACTTAATCTGAGCTGAACGGCAGACCAGCAGAACACGTTGATGCCGGCGTACAGGAAGGTCAGCATGCAGAGGACAATAGTGGTCCCGACACGGGTCAATGTCTTCTCGATGTTCTCTGGGAATGGAGAGTGGCTGCTCCAGAAGAGAACCCATGGGTGCAGAAAGAACAGGATGAAGTTGGCCGACACCACTGGAAGCACCCATACCTTCAACACAGAGCTGAAGAGGACCAGAACGGTCACGCGTGTGGCGATCTCAAACCCTCGCCACAGAAACACACACAGGTATGCCAATGGATGCACGGAGACTTCATAATCATCGTAACGTATCTTTATGGCAAGAATATTGCAGCGTAGGGCTCCATATACAATTGAGAGAAGGGAAATGACCATCAGTGTACCTGGCAAAGAGCAAAAAGAATGAAAAATGATTACATTAAATCCAATACAAACATACTTTGTGGTAAAAAGCAACTGAAAGCTTTTGCATCAGATAAGTGGAATAAAGTACTGTACTGGGTGTGGAGGCCCTAATATGCAGAAATATATATTATTTTACATCAAGAATTGACTTGATATCTTCCTCATTTCCAAGCTGCACACAGAAAAGTAAAAATAAATACATGTATAAATAAATATGGAAATAAATACATAAATATGGAATAAATAAATATAAAAATGCATAAATAAATAAATGACTTGTTACCTCCCTCATTCCCATGTTGCACACAGAAAAGCAAAACAAAACAAATAAAAAAATGAATGCATTAAATAAATATATAAATAAATGTAAAAATGAATGACAGAATAAAAATTATGTTAAATAAAATAGAGAAAATAACACAAAGGGAAAAAAGTAGAATTAAAAAAAATAAATTTAATGAAAATTGTGTTTTATCGAGTCATTTATTTAGTTTTATTTAGTTTAGGACTCCATTACTGTGGTGCACAACATGTTACCATTCGGTTACATACTTTACTGTGTTGTTTACTATTGTTGTTTAGTAATAAAGGATAACAAAAGCAGATACCCCGAAGGCCCAATTCCACCAGCAGTGCAAACATATGGCCTCTACCAGCCTTCCATCTGATCTAAAGTCAGTCACCGTATCATTACTCTATGCCTCATGGGTAATGGGGTCAGACTGATTTACTGTCCATTATGAACTTCCATTTGCAATACTGCTTTCAAGGAAAGACTGCAAGGTTGACAACACATTCTTCATGTAGAGCGCATGACTACATATCTGCGAGGCACAGTTGGGTCTATCATTTTTAATATTCAGTGAAGAGTGACAGTTGATGAGTGGAGAGTAAAATTCACATTACACCAAATAACAGCTTGCAAATACCTAAGCTGTCTACAATATACAGTGGGGTATAAATGAGACCATTTTGCTTTCTTTTGTAATATAATACACATTTTACATTTTCATTATTATTATAACAATCTGGATGAAAAGTCTAAATTAATGTACATGAGTTTCAGAATAACTTGAAACCAAGAACATCTGACAAACTGCAAAAAGGAATTCACATGATCAGTGTCACAAATATAATAACTTGATAATGACCTAAAAATAGCGCAGAATGTAACAGTTTATGTAATCTGAAATGCTAAAAATCCTAAAAAACTTTACTTACTGGTATAAAATAAACAGTGTATATGAAATGCTAAGACTTTGGGGGCTGTACTTCACAAGGCCAGAAAACAAAATGACAACAAAACAGAAAAAAAAAGTCTTAGTTATGCTCTAGAGTAGTGATCCTCAAATCTGGCTCACAAGATCCACTTTCCTGCAGAGTTTAGCTCTAACCCTGATCAAACACACAGTTTGCTAATCAATGTCTTCAGGATCATTAGAAAATCACAGGTAGGTTTGTTTGATTAGGGTTGGAGCTAAACTCTGCACCTCTCCAGCAGCGCTCTATTTTAGGTGTGTCAGAATGTACTTGATACTCTCTGTGTGTTTGTGTGTGTGTGTGTTCTAACCTCTACCGACGGACACCCCTTTCTGCAGCACACAGATGTAGAGCTGCAGCGTGAGCTGGGGTGCAGAACCCAGGAAGGCCTGTATGACCGAAGTCCTGGCGAAAGCAGCCCGGTGGGTGACTAACTTGCCCTCCGCCTGCCCCACTTCCTGCTCCACCTCCTCAGTCTGCCCTTCCCGGGATATCTGCTTCTTACGGGTGATGGTGACATACGGCTCCTCCACCTGTCCAGAACTACCATAGATACAGAAAGCATCCAGACACCTAAAAGAATAAAACTTTTTTTTAGAGTTTTATTGTGTGGATAAATGATTGGTTAAAGGGGTCATATGACGTTGCTACAAAAGAACATTATTTTGTGTATTTGGTGAAATGAAATGTGTTTATTAGGGCTGGGCAACAAAATAGATTTTTCGATTAATCTTTTATTTTTAAATGACATCGATTCGATATCGATTCATAGACAATGGACAATGCAACGGTTCATAGAATTGCACTAAATTCAATGAAAGCTCACCAGCATTCTAGCTTATATGAGGACAGCTTTTGTAAGGCCTCAGCGAATGATATGTTCATCTCATTATTTTAAAATGCAGAGACTAGGTCTTACAGGACAGGTAGTAGGTTCCAAAGTTTGAGTGAGTATTCCCGATCCCAAACCTTGACAACAGCCTTGCTATTTTATAATAATAGGGTGCAGGCAACCCTGATGATAATGTGACGGATGAGAGTGTGTTAAGAGAAGGCCAAGAGAGCCTTCACAGGCCATTCACACTAATTCAGTGAAATAAATAAGTGAATTATACATGAATCACACAGGGCTAAAACACTGATGGGCTTTATCGGAATGAGCTGGTACAGGTCATGTTGCTAAACTCTACTATTAGAAAAGGAAATATCAATGCTTCAATTATACACATGATCAATGCAAAAACACAGGCCGATAGAGATGGAACAGTTCACTTTGAAGACTGGACTGGAATGGAAGCTGTCAATAACACCAATTTATATAATAATAAATCATTTCAAGCCACAAATTGTCCATAAATGGCTTGTGGCACTGGCACAGTACATGGAAAACAAATAACAGTTTGAAGTGTAATTACACAGCAAGAAAACTCCTACAGTAACATAATTTGCAAAGGGTTCATTTTGCAAAATGGGTAACTTTTATGTACCCCATGAATATATGTATAAAGAATGACTTTATCAATGAAAAGCTGACACCAACTTTTCAAATTACAGCCATTTTAGCACACCAACCACATCATTAAATTTATCTGTTACACATTTATTTTATTTTTTCAAGTACAATTTAATCTGTACACATTGTGATTAAAAAAATCTGTATTTTCTCTGTCTCTCATATATATAAGAGACAGAGAAATATATATATATATATATAGTGTGTGTGTGTGTGTGTGTGTATGTTTGATTTATGTATATTTATAAAATGTATATTCCCATTATGTGATATGCCCCAGTTAACAATATTGAGAACATTAAGACAAAAGACAAAAATCACTTAACATTTAAAAAAGGGAATGACATCATCATCTATACTTCAGGTGAAGTGTTTTTTTATAGTACTGTTAACATTACTTTGTACAGTAAATAATTTGTTCATGAAAACTGGATATGGTAATATTATTACCATTATATTCTTTATCTTATAAACTGTGCAATGTCATGGTCCTGAAAAAAATGCTAATAATACTGTAGGCTATTAACTATTATCGGAGCAGTCAACACTGTTACTTAATTTAAAAGCTGTAGTCATATCCAAACATAGATTATATTTTTGTCCAATAGAATGTTAACAGCTCATATGATATTATTTAAAATCACCTTATCAAAAATTAAACTGATGCATTTTATGGAAAGTCCTAGGGACATGAAGCCTTGAGCCCTGAAGCCAAACACACACACACACACACACACACACACACACACACACCTTCATTATGTGTATTCGCTCACATTAAACATTGTTTATATCGTAATCAATTACGTGGATTGATAATTCCCATCCACAGGTTTGTGATAAGCAGTCGCGCATCCAAATACACCGAGGGGCAGTCGCAAATTGGCCACTTACCTTATTACTGGTCCTAGTTGTAATATATGAAGCAGCAGCACTAAAGGTCTGTCTCTGCTCAGGTCTCTGTGAATAAAGATCAGTGTGAGCTGCACCAGCACGGATGGCACAAGCGTGAAGAGGAGCGTGAAACACTGCCAAATCTGATCACCAGCGGAGTGATAAGTGCTGCTCAGATACAGAGCAGCCGTCGTCTCGGCCGTAAACAAAGAGACCGACACAAGGACAGAGCTGGGAAGTCTCATCCTCACTCAACCATGTTGGTTTTCTGCTTTATGATCTCGTGAGCCTGCATCTTGGAGTTACAGTGGACGCATCAAGCACCAGCAGCCGCAGATTGACAGCTGATCGCCGAACCAGTCTAACCTGTAGAGGGCGCAGGAAGCTCAATATTTACTGTGTCAGCAGCGTGTTTGTGTCGTCACGTTCTACCTGGGGTGCTTCTCATTTCTTATTTGTACAGTACACAAATAAAAAAATTCTGTCCGTTAAACCTCTATTTTTTAATTACTGTAAAGACTTGAAATGTTGTTTGGATTTCTCGCTAGAAATAACATTAAAAGTGCAAATAGTTAATCAGAAAAATACATTTACACACAAACTGACCACCGGATTAGGGCCAAGCAATAATAAAAAAATAAAATCATCTCCAGTTTAAAGTCATTATATTGCGAGATTAAACTTGTTAAATTTCGAGAAAAAAAGTCGAAATACAATCTTGAGAATAAACTCATTACATATCGAGAATAAAGTCGTTGTATTTCGAGAAAAAAACTCGTTAAATTTCGAGAAAAAAATAATCGTGAGAATAAACTCATTAAATTTCGAGAATGAACGCGTTAAATTTTAAGATTTGAGGCCACATTTATCCTAACATCGAGCCTACTGCATGCGTTTCAGCCATAGACACGCGAGCGAGTGAGTGAATTTTGACTTTGTATAGGCTACCATGTGCGCTGCAATACTAGCCGTATCAATAGTTCCTAAATGGTCCAAGAACGAACCCTTTACAGACCTGGTTGTAGCTCAACATTGCTTTCTTCGTTGCCTATAGCCTACACACAAATCAATTATAATGATTTTTGTAGCTTCAACGCTAGACCGATTTATATTTTATATATGTTTAAGCGAGTCACGTTTACACGACCAAGCTTTTTCTAACGTAATATCAATTTGAAAGGCCCAGGGGGAGCAGACTGCACAATTATGTCCATCATCACTGTGACAGAATTTCTACTAGGCCGCGGTATTTCAAAGGACATACTTTTACTTCTGGAGGAAGAAAAGGTATGTATATTCAACACGATTGGAACAGCTGATTAAAAATAACACATTTATATTTAGTGCTTTATTGAAAAGTCAGTGTTGTTTGTCTTTCAGTGAACCCACTTTATTATAGGCCCAGATTTACTAAGCAGGGCAAATAGCGTGAGAGCGCAATTCCACAAAAGCGCCGATGTGAGTGGACAGTTCTGCGTGTGATCTACTGATGATGACGCACAAATTAAACGACACAGACGGATAATTTCAGCCCGATCTCATGAAAACCATTTTTTGGCATAAAAATGGCACGATAAATAAATTAGTGCTATACGCAATTTCATGAATTCGTGGTGATAATTTCTGTACTGAGCAACGCAATACCAAAAAAGCAGCGCAAATAAGCTGATTTAAGGTGGTTTGAGGCTTTTTGGCCATTAAATAATGGCACAAACCTTAGTAAATAACCTTGCTGGATTAATTTAATCTGCTCCCATAAATGATTTGTCTGAAAGAGAAACTCCTAAAAATGCAAATGCAATATGGTCAGCCGCTGTCTTTAGTAAAATATATTTTTTAACAGCAAAAGAGGATTAGCTCTGGTGCAAGCTGTTAGTAAATCTGGCCCATATTGTTTTATTTACAGTTAGTTGATGATAAATTAAAGTAAATTTAAAGTAAAAAACTAAGACTAGCTATTGCATCAAAAGAAAACACAATTAATAATACATTTAATGTACATTTTCTGAACACTCATATTGACTACTGCCTACACATTTGAAAAATATAAATCATTAGTTTATACCTTTAAACTGACCTTGATTGTACTTTTGAAAGGCAAATGGCATATTATATTTTTAATCCACAGATTGACAGAGATGTTATCTTGCTAATGGAGGATTCAGCTCTGGCCAACTATATTCCCTCATATGGAGATAGACTTGCTCTTTTCAATTTTTGCCGCAATCAAAACCCTGCTTCCAAAAGGAAGTTGGGTCTGTTTGAAAGACTGAGAGAAAAGATGAAACTGAGAAAGCAATCTACAACTGAACCCCAATCTGAAGAGAAACCTGAGACTTCTAAACCCAAACCCAAATCCAGAGCCAAAGCAAGTAAGCGACAGATAGAAATTGGCTGGATTCATACAGCAAACAAAGAAACAAAACAGGTCAGAACAAAACAAGGAGGGGGTACTAGAAAGGTTGCAATGGACATTAATGCAGGATACAATGAGTTCCTTAAAGAAGGTAAAGAACTTTTCTTCCCAAATGGAAATTCTTCTAAGGGTGAAGAATGTGACTTCACATTTGAAGTTTGGGACTTCAGACAAAATGTTCTTCCCAGTGATGTCTCCATTGGCACAATACATGAGGCAGTGAAACTTGCGCTTCTACATAGCTACTAGGCCGAACGAGGCAGCTGACAGAACTTCAAATACTGAGTCTGAAAGTGAAAATAATGATGAGACCAGCATCATCTCACTACAGAGTGATTATAGTGAAGATTTAGCAGACTCTTCTACAATGCCCAATAACAACTATGCAGATTCCTCAGTTGTCACAGATCTTCCAGTGGTACCAGGCCTGAATATTACATTAGCTGAGGAAGTTTTCATCATGGCAGATGATGTAGTGAATGACCCACTTAATATTTCTGACCCTGAAATCACATTTGACCCTTACTCAGGAGATGAATCTGACCTGGAGAACACATTAGTTTATGTGCCTCCAGAAACCACTAAAATTGGCATTCAAGCAAAACAAATAATTATACGTCATGGAAACTGCCTCCATGACATGATCAATGAATTTCCCCCCTTTTATGGAGGAGATGCTTTTTTGGTGCAGTATACAGTGACCTGATAGAGTGCTTCCTTCAGTTTGTAAGCACCCAAGAACGAGAAATTCTTCAATGTGCATTACAGGATTTCTCTTCTGTTGAACTTGATGAACTGTTGGAAGTTCTTGACAGCTATGAATGCCGCAGAAAAGTCTCTGCAGAAAACTTCTCCGAAATTCTAAAGGAGATTTCCCACAAAGAGCTTGTCCAAAAGCCAATGTTTGTGTTAGACTGTTGGAAGGACATCACACAATCAAAAATCTCCCTTACTTTTGAGGAGCTAAAAGAGATGTATGCTAAACTTCTACCAACAACTAAAAAAGTCTTAGGACTTTTGAAGTTCCCTGCTGATATGACAGCAAAGCAAAGAGAAGTAGCACATCATCTGAAAAGGTACATCAGAGAAATGGATGATGAGAAACAAGGAAAGTTTCTGAGGTTCTGCACAGGATGTCACTTGATTGTGTCAGACCGCATCTCTGTTGAGTTTGCAGTGATGTCAGATTTCACAAGGCGCCCTATTGGTCGTACATGTGGGATGTTCCTTCAGCTGTGTGAGAACTATGAGAATTTTCCAGACTTCCGTGCTGAATTTAATGCTGTTTTGGAGAGCAACATTTGGGTAATGGACATAGTTTAACGTAGTTGTATATCTGAAAAATCATTTTGATTTATGTTTGATTTGATTTTGATTTGATTTTCAGTTACAGAAATCAAAAGTTTTGCATAAGTTAAAGATGAGTTAACACACATTTCCACTTGCTTGTTTGGTTTTAGCAATGTTTCCTTAGAAATCTTAGCTTGAAGATTGCAATTATACAAGCAAATGCTTGAAAAATAATATAAAATGTAGTTTAAATCCCAGTTTTAATTATGCTGTGAATTGTAAAGAATTTAACTGCTTGATCACATTTTAAGATACAGATAAAAAGACACTATTGTCATACATACACTGATACTTATAATTGTATGTTCAAATGTTTTATTGTTAATTTTCATTGCAGATTCAAAGTTCCTTTAGAAAATATGTTTCTGTTAAAATCCAAGGAGTTTTGTGCCAATTTAACAGATTTTGAAATTTCAAAATGTTTTCATGTTTCAATAAGCAGTGCTGTTCATTATTCACATTTTGTACTAAATAAACATTTTTTTTAAAGATGAAATGTGCATATACAAAAACTGTGCATAAATCAGACATAATGTTGGTAATTCAGTATCATTAAAAAAACATCAAATACTCTTAATTTTAACATGGCACATAGCAACATGCAGTTTAGCTAAATAAAGGTTGTGCAATCCATAATGCACTATATAGTGATACGTTGAATACATAGTTACCTACAAAGGGTTAAGTAAGCATTGTGTATTAAACTGTTGCTGTTTATATTGCAAAATCACACTCATTTTAACAGACCTGCTCTAATTTTCATTAATATGCAGCATAACTACATAAGACAAGTACAGATAAGACAGAGTAAATATGAGTTATGACAGATAGGTGCCCAGCTAACCAAGCTGGGATTAAGGACCATCAAATATTTTGCTGTATTTCTGCTCTCAACAATATGTAGAGATTAGCTGCACTGAATGGATCTGTAGGAGCATCCCATCCATTTTCCTCCATTAACAGACAGCACAGATCAAAAACTGTTTCATCACAAGGGAACTGACCCTTGGGGGTGCACTCTTCCTGACAAAAGGCAGCTTCGTCCATATCAATTAATTTGAGTCTATCCTCGGCATTGTGCAATCCTGGAAGAGAGAACATCATTATCGGACGTCCTGATGCTGCATCATTTCCAGATCATGCTCTGATTTTGTGGGAATTCCATGTATTGACAACCTCATCAAGTTCGTCCTGTAAAGAATAAAGAAATAAAAAATTAAAAAATGTACAGAGAAATAAAGCATACTTTAGGTATATTGCACAATAGTGTGTTGTATGGGTAATTATATAGCTATTTAGAAAATATAGTTTAGCAAGTGCTACTATATCAATACTCGTTCTAAAATCCGTTGGCGTTGTTAGCCTAATAGCTACTAGTTCAAATTTATCTTGGCTGTTAGTGGCTAGGCCTGGAACTGTTTTTTTTTTATGGTAACCCACATGAAAAAATACTATAGTAATTTATAGTAAAAATACTATAATGTTTTTGAACCACACAATAGAACATACTTGAATTAATTTGTTGTGGCAATTCTGTAGTTGTTGTGGTAATATAACAACTATAGTAATATAAACAAATTACTATACCCAATACTGTACTAAGTTTTTACTTTAGGGTATATTATATACAATACACTACAGTTTACCATAGTAAAAACTAAAGTATACTTAAGTATATGCAGTTGTCAGTTTAATATAGTTAACACTACAGTATGCATAGTATTCATTAACAAATAGTTAATACTTTAGTATAGGCTGCACAGTAGGCTATACTACAATTGAATTTACTATAGTAAATACTTATGTTAGAAATGTCATAGGTTAGCTATAGTAGGTCTACAAAATTGCATTTTAAAACAAGACATACCTGAATAAGGTTAAGGAAGCAGAACTGGATCAGACATTTATCCAAAAAGTCTCCGCTAAAGTGTCCATCACTGATTAATGTCTGGAAAAGGTTCATCCAAAACTGTGCGCTCTGCTTACGGAGGATACACCACCATCCCTCGATTCGTTCGTTAGCTGTGCTTCTTCCGTAAAGGAAACTCCTTTCTCCGGCAAAACTGTCTCCATGGTTACTTCGTAAAAACCTTTGCATTGCTGCCACACTACCATTTTCGGTCCCCATGTCCGCGCGGATCCTCTCGGGACACCCTCCTATGCCAGTCACTGTTTTAATGAAGTAACTGGCTATTACATTAGGATCGTTGTTGGTTGTGTACGCCTCCATCCACAGAATGTAACGACTGTAACCATCTATACAGCCATTAATGGCAATACCGTACGGTTTTAATTTATCATAGCTGTCCATATGCCAGAGTGCATTTGGGCCAGCGCAAGTGTACTGGCGTCTTCTCAAGCGTCTCCTTCGTCGAAATTCCACACCTTGAGGATCAACAAGTTTAATAATGCGTCTTATGGTATCCTGGGAAACCACGAAACCTCGTTGGAGCGCGCGTAGGTGAAGCCAGCGATAACCTTGCATTTGTCCACTAGTTGTCATTTCATGTTGGACAAAAGCGAGTAGGGTACATCGCGCAAATTGGACTGATTTTTTCTTCTAAAAAGACCTAGCCGCTTACAAATTCTCTTTAAAGTTCGTATGCTAATTATTATTCTGTCATAAATAGCTAAAGTTGATAGTATTTATTTGTTACTGAAAGAAAGTCTAAAATATAGCTTGACTAAGTGATCCAACTCTGCCATGTTCTCTATCAGTAGGCTATACAATGAACACTGATCGAATGGGTTCTCTACATTTCATTTCGACTTTTTTTCTCGAAACACAACAACTTTTTTCTCGAAATTTAATGAGTTTATTCTCAAGATTGTATTTCGACTTTTTTTCTCGAAATTTAATGAGTTTTTTTTCTCGAAATACAACGACTTTATTCTCGATATATGAGTTTATTCTCAAGATTGTATTTCGACTTTTTTCTCGAAATATTCGAGTTTAACCTCGAAACACAACGACTTTATTCTCGATATTTAATGAGTTTATTCTCAAGATTGTATTTCGACTTTTTTCTCGAAATTTAATGGATTTAATCTCGAAGCACAACGACTTTATTCTCGATATTTAATGAGTTTATTCTCAAGATTGTATTTCGACTTTTTTCTCGAAATTTAACACGTTTAATCTCGCAATATAATGACTTTAATCTTGAGATGGTTTTATTTTTTTTATTATTGCTTGGCCCTAATCCTCTTCCGTAACTTTCAGACGCCATCTTTATTTTTTATTCTTTTGATCCCAACCATTATGGAATGGAATGCACAAAATTGTGGGATATCAAAGGCAGCGAAGAATACATCTATGCTGCCTTCAAAATTTGTTCAGAAGAATGTACCTCCGGAGACAGGAAGTCAAGCAGAATTTGTATTCGAAGTGCCTTGATGCCTTCATGCCTTGAAATGCTGCAGCATTTTAGAACTTTCAGCAAAGGAAAGTTTACATGGACATACCCTCCTTAACCCCTAGATTTTAACCGAGGGAGAAAGTCTGCTTCATATGCACTCTTCAGGCAACTCTATGGACCACAATGCAACTTGACTATGATGTCATCGCAGATAGTGTTTAATTTAACCCCACCCCAAACAACTTGCTTTTCACTTTGCTTTTCACTGAATGGTTTCAGGATTTAATTTCCCCAGGAAGGTCAGGCAGAAAATATTCACACATTTTCTATACATGTTAGAAAACATTCAAGGAACATAATAAGGTATGGAAGTCTGTTTCTGCCTTTAGATTAAAGTTACAATTGTGAAAATTAAAAAAGGCAACTTAATAGCAATTTTATATGAAAATGAGGATGAATAAATTTGTTTTACATTTTTAATATTGTCATTTAAATGCACAGCATTTTATATTAACGTTAACTTTAGTTTAATGTAATGAACTCTTATTCATGATGACTTACAAAAAAAGCTTTTTAGTTTAACATTGAAACTTCAACAGATGTCATTCAGACAAAGGAAAAGGAAAAGTTTCTGTACAATCAAGATGTCATTTATAACAAACACCAATAGATGGCGCATTAGGCACTGATAAAAACACCAAAGGATAAAGCATTTCTGAACATTTTAGAACATTTCTGTAGTTTCATCTCACATAACTGTTACTGTGCTTCCTTCTTAGCTATCTGTCTCTGTCAGGATCAAGCACCTGTCATACTACGCAAGGCAGTAAACAGATCTAGACACCTTCATAACGTCTGTGTTTATTCCTAAGATGCTTAAGCTGACCCCTCCAGGCCAGCAGGACTGAGTGATTATGTTCTCACACATTTGTGTTAGCTTTTTTGAACCAATTTTAATGTTATTTTTTTATTGTAACTGTAATAGGATTATTGTAGCCTAATATAGTGCACTTTAAAAAAAATGTACAGGAACTTTTCCTTTTCCTTTGTCTGAATGACATCTGTTGAAGTTTCAAGGTGAAACTAAAAAGCTTTTTTTTGTAAGTCATCATGAATAAGAATTAAATCCTGAAACCATTCAGTGAAAAGCATAAGAGTGATGTTTGCATGCACACTTAATGCTTGATATAGATTCCCATAGTTTTATCGATTCACCATGCTTTGTGTGATTTTGTAGATCAATTTATAAAATGCAATGTAGGATCCCATTACTGTGTGTAATTTACAGTTTTTCAGGAACTGATTTCTGCTATGATTACGGACACCATTCCACTCCCTCTGTTATATTCCTCCGGGCTCTCCGAACGGGATTAGTATTGGCGCTGGCTCAAGAGAATGTACGATAAGTTGATATGATCTCATAGACCATCATAAACCCATAGCTCCACAAGCGAGAGAGGAAACAAGCAAAAGGTTAGAGAGGTGTAAGAAGCACAGGATGCTTTTCAGTTGTGATCAGGAGATACTGTCTATCATTTTATAGCATCATTTTATAGCATAAAACAATCTGCAATGTCTTTTAATCTGAAATCCTGTCAATGAGGTAGAAATTCTAGATTTATAGGACTACATACTTTCAATGAATAATGCTTTCAAGGATTAGTTCAAAAAATTGCTGCACATTTACTCACACTCTGGTCAAGCATGATAATGTAGATGAAATCACGGCTCCAGTCCGTCAGTTAACATATTGTGAACTGAAAAGCTGCGTGTTTGTAAGAAACAAATCAATCATTGATGTTTTAACTTCAAACTGTTGCTTCCAGCTAAAAAACAAATCCTCTATCCATAATAATTCTTCCTCCAGTGAAAATTCTCCAAATATTTTACAAAGAAGAAACAAACTCCTTTTACATTTTGGATGGTCTGAAAGTACTTTTCAGAAACTTTTTAATTTGGGTGAACTATTCCTTTAAAAACACTCAGAAATGGGAAAAAATGGAAATTGTATTTATTTACTCTGTTTATTTTAAGCAAGCAAACAACAAATGCAACTCTGTCCAGCTTGAATAACCTTAATAAAAATCTAAATTTCCTTGGCGGTCTTAGGTGATGCATTGTCTTGACCAGCGTGTAATAAAACTCAGCAGTAATCCAGTTGGAGTTGAGTTGTCCACAGAAGTACTAAAGAGAATGAAATGCTGTTAGACCTAATCAGTGTGTGATTTTGTGATTTGACGGTGAATAGAGCGGTGTGCGACATTACATTTCTGTGAGTGGAAACCCCATAGAGTTCAGCTGCGTCACTCGGTGAGGGTCTCATATGGGTTCATGTAATTGCCAATAGTTTTTCAATTGCTTTTTATTTAATATAAAAAAATTTGGAGTCAGCTAAAGGCCATTATGTTCTGAATGCTGTGTGTGAAGGAAAATAATTAAACCATAAGTCAATCAACTAAATATAGAGGTTCATTAAAGTAAAGAGACACTTTGCATACCAAAACAGAGACCAACATTCCGGCCCGAGACGCACATTTTCATAAAAGGAGAATAACTGACTGTAGCATTGTTTTTCAGATAAACAAGTAGGCTATGGTAACTTAGCATGTTTCTTAAATATCTGCAAACATATTATTGTATTTTTATGCTTTAGGAGAGTCAAAAACATACAGCACCTTTAATTTTGAATTGATGTCAAGGGAGAAAGAGGCTATTTAGAACTGCACACACATTTGTCAAGGTTTCTAGGCAAAATCTGGCCATGAATCATTCTCAGTTGGCACTGATAAAGAGGACAGATGGAAATATTGGGACAAATTGTCAATAGCATGTTAAGAAAAACCTGCAGAGATGGAGCTAATTTGATACAGAACAGAAAAATTACAGCCTTAAAATAACTTTATACAAACCACTGTTATTATATCTCTAAGATTTGTCTAGTAGTTATCTAACTAGTTATCTATATATTCATTCATTTATTTTCATTTTTATTTTTAAAGTTGTTCCTTTAGAAAGCAACAATGAGCTAACGTAACAAAATTTATCTATGAATAGAAATATGGTTATAAGTTGAATTTTAATTAGATACAGCTGTTCAAATGTATTACAGTCCAGTGGTAATAATTTTCTCATTATTTAATTCATTGTTTTTAGCTTTAAGTTGTTCACTGCCCTGCCATCAGCCATCACCCATCTCACCCTGAGCCATCAATAAAAGGTAAGAGCATCAATTTTCCTACATTAGTGGCATTCTTGATCTCGTCCCTTTGTTGCATAATTCACAATCGCAAAAAATCAGTTCCTCCTTAAAAGGTTAGTTCAGCCAAAAATTACAATTCTGTCATTAATTACATTTGTGCTCAACAGTCAATGCACATTAACCCACATGAAGAAGAGTTTCATTAGCAGCATAACTCTGTATAATTGCACCCCCTCAGATAATGATCATGATACATCAGCACCTTCAGTTCCAGCACAGTGTGATCAGGCAGGCATAACTAAGACTATAGATTTAATGATCCTGGATGTTTGATCAAGAAACTAAAATCCATCCCCTTTTTATAAAAAAAAAAAAAAAAAAAATCTCAACAATGAATGTTTAGTAGAAGGTCAGTCGAAGGAGGTGCTAAAACCTTCAGAAAATGTTGATTGTCAACCTTAGGATAAATATTCTAAAAGCTTTTTAAAATTATTATTATTCTCTACTCTTTTGTATGAAGTTTACCTACCTTTAGTGTCTGTCTGCAGTTTGAAAACCCTTTTTATGGTTTTGTACAAAAAATTAATAATCGGACATATTAAATTATATATAATTGTGTGTGTGTGTTTGTAAATGGATGGATGGATGGATGGATGGATAATTAAATGTATCAATCATATGTATAATTATAAAATGTTGACACACACACACACACACACACACACATTGCTACTCTTATTATTAATGTTAAAAACAGTTGTGTAGCTTAATATTTTTGTGTAAATTCTGATACATTATTTTCAGTATTCATTGATTCAAGTCTATATAAACATTTATTTGAAATAAAAATGATTTAAAAAAAAAATATTATTCTGTATTGTATTATCAAACCCTATTAACAATTATGTGTTATTATATATCAAATTGAAAACAAGGTTTTATAACACTATACAGAATAATAAAATCCCTTACACACCTGAATTATCACAGTTGGTAGGAACAGAAAATATTATCAAGGGAGAAGAATATAATCTACATGCTGCCATAATTTGCAAGAAATTTAAGCAGCAACTTTTCAATCATGCAGCCATTTCCAGGCATGTGTTCTGTTTATAATAGCTCTGATAACACAGCAGTGTGCTTATGTAGTTATCGCTATAGTTGATAAGAAGCAAAGGTCTTAACTGAACCTTTTCATGGCCAGTCACATTGAAAAGGTTATAGCAGTTCAATGCAAGTCTAATGACCTTTGACATGAGTTTTCTTTTCTCGTTGTTCATGATTAGTCAGTTATTCCCTCCAGACGTTGTTGATTAATTCTTAGCATATGAGGTCCTGCTGTATGCTACACATAAATATGAATATCCTTGAAAAAAAAAATTGGGTCCTCTTCTTAATCAAACAACAATGTCAATGGTGAAGAAAAGAAAACCATTTTCTTTTTATTCTTTGAGACTGATATCAAAATACCAAAAATGCTATTATGGATTCATAGGCAAATTATCAGAGTGTAGGGCTCTTTGTCTGTTTGCGTATGGGACATAATAAAGAATGACATTTAATAAGCATATCCGGATTTTGCCTACGACTCAATAATTGCAGAAATTTCCTGTTTGACTGTCTATCTGGAAGGAGCAGTGTGTCCAAGATAATGTCCTCTACACGAGACATTCAGCTGATGTGACATTTAGGTGAATCAATATAACTGCCACACTAAAGTGGAATTATTAAAGAAAAATAAAACAAAGACATTCAGCTAAAAAAAAAAGCAATTGAGTAGCACTTCAGAGCAGGCTGTAGGAAGAATCAATATTGCCCAACATGCCCTATAATACCTTTTATTTTCATCATGGTAAAAGTTGTATTTTACACATAATACCAGGTCTTTATAACTTATATATAAGTCTTACTGCTTTAACTTACTAACTTTCATTTTGATTCTACCAGTGATTTAAATTCTTTGTACTTTTATGACTAAAAAGTCCATTCTCAATGTACCAAAAAGTCCCACACAGAACCTATAAATAACTTTCATTCTTGCCTTTTCAGCTTGCAATACGTCTCTGCACTCAATGCATCAAATTTAATATTATTCTTTTTTTATTTCCTATTGATCTATTTCTTATTTTTTAATTTTACTTCATTCGTTTTAATCATATAATTCTAATTCAAACCCAGTATCTAACATGACGTAAATATAATAGCATATCTTATTGATAATAAAATACTGGTTTGTGACCCCTATGATCTCATTCATTATCAGATAATTTGAAGAGTATTAATTAATTTGGCAGTAGACAGTATTAATAAGGTTGTGTTCTAATTCACATGGTCTCTATGAATTGTTCACTGCTACTAAATCACTAAGAAGGAGACATATGTTTATCTGACATAATGTGCTTAATAATTTGCATGTAGCGTTGTCTTTTCCTGTCTCAGAACAGATCTGTGTCTCAATTTTTGGCATCATCTATCATTTCTGCATATCATAGCTAGAAACATCTTGCAAGTCCCAACATTTCAACACACACACACACACACACACACACACACACACACACACACACACACACAAACTATACTGGTCATGCTTGTAAAAATAGACTAATAGCCAGATCAATTCATTAGACATCATTACATCAGTTGTTTACAGCACCACAAAGATATCACACTTATCATAATAGATTTAAACAACTGAAGTCAAGTTGCTTTTATTTTTATAGGACTTTATACAATAGAGATAATTTCAAAGCATGCCGCTTCACAGTATTAAACAGGAAAGTAACAGAATCAATGATGCAAACTTCAAAAATGAGACGAATCCAATTTTCCTGTAAAGCAACTGTAACAAAATAATAGTGTTGTTATTCATCTCGAGTTCATTTCAATTTTGACTCAGTTCAGTTTAATAACTTTAAAGCAGAAGACAGTAGTTTTATTATTCAGCTCAAATTTTATTTCTATCCGTTACTTGTCAGCGCAGTCTAATTGTTAATGATAATAGATACTGGGACATTGAGAGCAATCCTGTAGTGATAAATGGTGACAAAAGGGCACTTCAGATTTCATTAGCAATCATAAACTGTTGCTGTGCGTATCACCATCAATACCACAGATACCTGAAACTTTACCAGTGAACTTCAACTTACAAAGGGCAATCTCCATTTATCATCACCGCATCAGCCAACATCTTTCAAAACTAAAGTAAGCCAAAAAGTGTATTAGAGAACACAGAAGAACAACTTTTTTTTTTGATTGAAGTGCTTTTGGAGTGGGTTTTGCAGTGTAATATTACCAGAGGAGGAGAGCAGATGTAGTGACCTATGGAAACAGCATTTGACTTTATGATTGAAAAGCATGTTTCAGAGTGAAACAGAGGGAGACCATTTCATCGGCAAATGAAAGGGAAGGTGTGGGAGGTTTGGGAAGTGGGGAGCCTGGTGAATAGATTTTTTTCCCGTGTATCATCCCCTTTCTTCTTGTAATACAGGATCATCTCACCAACACAGTGGGGGTTCAGTCTTTGCCCTATTCATTTACACCTGGTGAAGATAAGCCAGAGCATTTCTGTTGTCACTAGACACACTTCATCCATTTTCCCAACTGCAGGATCCACACATTCACTATATAATGTTGATGAAAGTTGTGCTTATGGCTTTGACTATGGGATTAGTTTATGGAAAGGAGCTGTAGAGGGTGTTCTTCACCACAGCCAGATCTTTCATCATGCACACAGTACTTGAAGCCTCTTTCCGTGAACAGCTATGCTTGTGTTGAAAGCTAGTGTCTTTTGTGTAATATGGAGTGGTTGTTTAATAGATGCACACCAGCATTTATGATATTGATTCACGGTGTAATTGTAATGGAATAATATTGAAACAGATATGTTGCATCCCTGATGTCAATCAGTTTCGGTTCAGCTTATTAACACCCTGCAAATCTGGAAGATACATTTTATCATCTTTGTACAGTGCTCTTTGTGTTTTGGATTTTCATCTAATAAACTGAAACCTTGGCATGTTGTGCTCTGCGTTAAGTGTCAGCTTTTCTTTTTTTGTCATAAAACATGTTTTGGGATTACACTCCATTAATTTGCACATAACTCAAAGTCTGTTTCTATGGAGACTGCATATCTTTGGTAATTCTGTGGTAGTATGTGTTCTGTACTTTCAGGTTTGTCATTGAGGATTACATTTGGTTTCTGAAAGTATTCTCAAGACGATGCATTACTGTGTTCTCATCATATTTAAAAGTTATCTATTGCAGTGTTTCCTTATTCCTTGAGGGACACAAGCACACATTTTTGAATGTCACTTTATGTTGTGGCAGTCGTGGCCTAATGGTTGGCGAGTCTCAGTTATGGCAGGGATTGTGAATGTTCAGTGCTCTCTTCCACCCTCAATACTGTGACTGAGGTGAGCAAGGCACTGAACCCCCAACGGCTCCCAGGGCACCACAGCAAAAAAAATAAAAATAATAATAATAATTAAATAAATGCTCCAGGTGTGTGTTTACTGTGTGTGTGTGCACACTTGGATGGGATAAACACTGAGCAAAAATTCTGAATATGGGATACCATACTTGGCTACATGTCACATCACACACTTAATCTGACCCATCCAAGTCTCTACCAACAGGCTGATGAGTGTAATCAGGTTTGTGTGATTAGGAAAAGTTGTAATGTTGGTGTCTCTAGGAACATGCTTGGGAAAGACTGATCTGTTGCAGGTGCCTATAATATATATATATATATATATATATATATATATATATATATATATATATATGCAAATATGATTTCATAAATATTCATATTCATCTTTTTAGCGCGAAAAAGATTATTGTTTGTACCAACATGGAGATGCAGTCTAGATAGTCAGCTCAATAAGTTTACAGACAGCTTTTATGGCTGACTATGTAGTTTTCTAAAGAGTGCACAATTAGTTATTTCATATATGCATTTCAGCTAACTTTAACAGAGTTGTTAAACGCTAAATGCATCTTTCAAGGAGTATTTTTTTATTTGACCGTCTTCACTTGAGAGCGCAGGCGCATCATTTTGGCATATAGCAGCCAAACCTCACATGGGCTCTCCATTTGCGCATAGGATGCGCTGGAGAGGAATATCACCAGAACAAACCGTATTAATGGCAGAATTCGTCTATACTGGATTTAAAATGCACAAGAGCTGATTTGATAACATGTCTGACGCTACATTTACTCCGACTCCCGATGGAAAGTTTCTGGGCGACTCTCCGGAGCGCGACAACACCAGCGCCGCTACGGAGCATCCGCACTTCCATTCAGGCGTCATTATCGCCACCATTTACGCGCTCCTCATAACTGTTGGACTAATTGGTAATGTGACGCTGATTAGGACGTTTTGCAACGTGAAATCCATGCGCAATGTCCCTAATCTGTTCATGTCGAGTCTCGCTCTCGGAGACGTGCTTCTGCTGGTCACCTGCGCGCCCGTGGATGCCAGCAAGTTTCTAGCGGATGAGTGGCTCTTCGGGCGGATGGGTTGTAAACTCATCCCGTTCATCCAGCTGACGTCGGTCGGAGTGTCGGTGTTCACGCTTACAGCGCTGGCAGCTGACAGGTAAGTCAAATATTCTTTATTAGCCTCAGTGTTATTCAGTGAGTTTGTTAACACTTTACAATATGATTTCTATATACATTTTAATGTACTTGATTACTATATTAAAGTGATAATGAAGTATCTCACCAACACAATTACAACAGTTTACACTAACACTATAATGAACTGTCACCAAAATGATAGATTTTTTTTTTTTTTTTTCTGCTTATCATGATTAGGGTAAAAATGGGAAATCGGATAAAGCTGGACCGTAATTTTCTGGATTGATTGCCTTTTAAATACCAGGAAGTAATTCAAATGTGAACGTGATTAATAATAACAACCTCTTTATCACTTAATAAACATAATAATAATGTATGAAATTACACTTAAGAATGGGAATGTTCTTTTTCAAACACAAGACTCTATAAAAGTAAACAAAACAAAAAAAGCTACAAAAAAATTGCATAAAATTTGTATATTGTATCAAAGCTGTATTGAATTATTTGTTGAGTTGAGTTATTTATTGAGTCTTTCATTATCACATTATTATTTGTAAGCCTTTCATTATCACATAATTTATTTAGATCATTTTTATGTTTATGATGTTTTCTATTCTGTTCTATTCTTTTCTATTTTGAATAAATACATAGAATATTAGAATCATATTTTGTATTCTCCTGGAGAAGTGTGTGACTTGGTGTGTGATAGTAGCAGATGAAATGGAAATGAAAAATAACATGCCTAATGATGGTGAAAAAATGAACTGCTTCCTCTGTCTGTTAGTGTTGATGCTAGAGCACTCAAGAGTAGCCTAACCAGTTCACCTCCAGAGCAATGGTTCAACTGAGGGTCGATTTGCTCTTGGATTAAATGAGAAACAGTTAACTGTTTCTATTAAACTAAAAGCCAATAATAATTAAGAATAATTATGGTTCGTTAAGACTTTACAAAGTTGTTAAGAACAGGAAAAACACTTTCTCAGAATTTCATGAGGAGTCAGAAATTATTAGCACTTTTCTTTGTAAAGCTGCTTTATTGGGAAATGCACTGTACAATTGCAAATTTCTCTTACATGTTTGTCTCCATTTGTTATAAAGAAAATGAATTTAAAAAAAGCCTAGATAGTAAAAAAAAAAAAAAATAGACCGATAGAGATCGATGTAGTGGGAGTCTATTAGCACTGGAGGCTTGCTTTCTTATTAGGTGAACAGCCATGAACAGATGGTAGATGGCAATCATAGGTGGGAGGTGGTCTGCATTCAGGGCTTTAAAT
Source organism: Carassius carassius (assembly GCF_963082965.1). Taxonomy (NCBI): domain Eukaryota; kingdom Metazoa; phylum Chordata; class Actinopteri; order Cypriniformes; family Cyprinidae; genus Carassius; species Carassius carassius. Next base: position 21,869,158 of record NC_081792.1, read on the forward strand.
CAGTCATTGAATAGGTAGGCTACTGTCTGATTGTGATCTGCTATTTCCTGACAGACTTGGTTCTAGAAACCTTTTTTTCCCATTCGTATTTCCAATATAAAAAGCATTATAAGCCATGAACCAAACCAAATTAGTTACAAGCTAAATCATAACACTACAAACTTTAATTTGAAGTAAAAGGTATTTGAAAATTAGACAAAAAGACCAAGGTACAACAATAATAATGGAAAACCTTAAATCCCATGAAGCACTTACAATGACAATTAAATATAAAATGAAAGCTAAATTAACAACTATTAAAGATTTTGATTATATAGTATATGGAAACAATATATTTTACATTTATTGCAAAATATACTTACACATGCAAATAATGCTGAGTATTAATTAGCACTCACTTAATTATGTCATTTGCAGTGCTTCATTGGAGTGGGTGGGTGTTAAGAAGTTTTTTTAGTTTTTTGGCATGATTTGCTTGTTTCAGTTCTCTGATTGGTGGAACATTTGCAGAATCATGGGTAATGTAATTTTCACCAAGAATGAATACATTATAATGTGAAATGATGCCTTTAACAAAAGCATATATAGACCATCGATTCACAGTAGGTCTGTCTTTAACGGTTTATAAGCTACCGTTGACAAAAAAGAATAATAATTAAAAAAATTAAATAAAATTCCATGGAGAAAATGAATAGGATTTTTACTTATGGAACCCGGCTTTTGTATTTGTATATTTGTATTTGTATTGTGAATCACACTGTCTTGTTTCATGCAAATGCAACTTGTCCTTTTCTGTCTCTTAGATACAAGGCAATTGTCAAGCCAATGGATATCCAGACATCTAAAGCCTCACTTAAGGTCTGCCTGAGGGCTGTGTCAATCTGGCTTCTCTCCATGATCCTGGCCATTCCTGAGGTTGTGTTCTCCGATCTCCACACCTTCCACATCCCTGAAACCAATGAGACTTTTACAACATGTGCCCCGTATCCTCATGCTGGAGACCTGCACCCCAAAATCCATTCCATGGCCTCATTCCTCATTCTGTACATCATTCCTCTCTTCATTATTGCTGTGTACTACATTTTCATTGCCAGGAGTCTGATTCAGAGTGCGATTAACATGCCTGTGGAAGGAAATGCACACATTCGGAGGCAGGTGAGTTTAAAGGTCAAGTAGTGCTTCAGTTGTTGAAGTCCGATTATTGTTTTAATTGTCCTTCAGCCCATCATTATATCATCATTATAATTCATACATTCTTGTTTACCTTCATTTAGTACACACAATTATTAATGAAAACAAAAAACATGCATAACAGGCCCACATATCATTTTTAATATTACAATTACAATACATGTGTTTATGACTGTAATTACAAAAATTACACTGTAATTAAAACACACACACACACACATGTATATATATATATATATAATTTTGAGCCCTTAAAATGTATTTTGCTGAGTTTGAATATGCCAGAGTCCATGCAGAGAAAGCATCTGTTAAATTTTGCATTTAACCTCTGTGTTTCCTGTAATTGTTTTAGAGCGGTGGTTCAGTCTCTGTTTTAGAAACATCTGCTTTGCTCTGCTTTTCTATTGTTATATGAATAATACAGTCTGGATTCTAAAGGTACCGTGTATGTTAGGAACCATATGTACTAAACGTATACCAAAATGCCGCTTTTGTTATTCTTCATCTATGATGCATACAAGTGCCTGTATCATACATTTCTTTCTAACGTATCAATCTGCAAGGAAAATGAAGAGAAATGTTGGAGATCTAATAAGAAAAAGTCCTTGATAATGAAACAAAAATATGTATGATATTTTGTTCTTTTTTTTTCTTTTTAATGCATTTAAATTTTTAATTTTTCCCCAAACAGGTTCTTGATAACTCCCTCTGTCTGCTATTGGTCAAACAAACAATAAGTCCCACCCATATCATGCCATTGGTTGAGCCTTCAAAGTTGAAAGAGCCAGAATAGGATATTTTTAAATCATTATATACATATATAATGCTTTAAAAATATCCTATTCTGGCTTTTTAATAAAGAAAAGTTGAAAATCAGTTTAATAAAGAAGTTTAATAAAGAAAAGATAAAGAAAATAAAAAAATCACAGATTGTCCTATTTCAAATCATCTAATGATAGTATAAAGATATATAAAATTTCTTTATTTGATATTTACGTTTCTTTTCTCTGAACCATAGATTGAGTCACGTATACGGCTTGCCAAGACAGTGCTGGTGTTTGTGGGTCTTTTTGCCATCTGCTGGCTCCCCAACCATGTGATATACCTCTATCGGTCCTACCACTACACAGAAGTGGACACCTCAATGGCCCATTTCATCTGCAGTGTGTGCGCACGTATCCTTGCCTTCACCAACTCTTGCGTAAATCCTTTTGCTCTCTACCTGCTCAGTAAATCCTTTAGAAAGCAGTTCAACAATCAGCTTTGCTGTTGCTGCCCCTCCATCTTGCTGCATTCACAAAGCACTAGGCGTAATAACACACGGCTAAGTTCAATCAAAAGTACCCAGCACCACTCTGTTGCTAGCTTCAGCCTTGTCAATGGCAATGCTGTCTGCCATTAGAGCTTCTTGCGTTAGGAATTGTTCCTCCGAAAATGAAAGCTTTCATAGATCTGTTTTTGCACTCCACAGAAAAATAAATAAATAAATAAATATATATATATATATATATATAACAGCTTGGGTTTTGTAAGAAAAAGTGACAAGGATGTTGACGATCTTGATGAAGATGTTTATTGTAGCATAGCAGTGACAAAGTACATGTAGTACCTTGGGTCCAATGGAGTCAGAATGAACCCAGAAAACATCCTAAGTTCAAACCTTTTATACATTTACAGTTTAAACGAAGTTCGTCCTGTTGTAACAGCTGTAGTCTCTATGTTAATTAAGTTCTGACACCCCTTTGTCTGAGGTGGTTCTCAGTGTCCCACACCATTCCCATTCTACAATTGGTCACCATTTGCTAAGGATGTGATCATCCCAAATGGTTTACAAACAACATAACTGTTGACTTTCCTCTTCTCTATAATAATTAAGCCATTTTGGGAAATGAGCATGATCAAACATATTATGGAGTGGAAGTTGGGTCATGGCAGACTATAATTTCTTACAGTTTGTATATAACAACAGTTTGAATTTTTGGCTGAACTATTACTTTCAAATGAATGAAATAACATGTTTAGTTGCAGAGACCACAACAAACTGGGAAGGTTTTGTGCCTGTTGGTTACTGTTGAATTGGATTTTGCAATGGGTGTTTCTCTCTAAAACCAGTCAAACCACAGATGAAAATACATATGAAATTAAGGACAATGAAAAAATTTAGGGACTTTGACCCTTTTCAATAATTCTAACTCACTTTCAGTCAGTGTTGTTCATTTGTTAATGTTGTTAATTAATTGTTAGTTAATGGCGTTTGAAAGATATTTGTTGTTTTCGCAAAAACAAAGCTGATAGTTCAAAGACATTGGTTGAAGACATCCATCTAATGTTTGTTCATATAGGAAAAGAACTGAAAAACACTGTGAACTAGGTGGATAGCTAACTAACTTATGATTTGATTAATCGTGAATGAGCTCATTCGTATCTTTTCATACAATCTACTTGGACCCCGCTGATGTTTAGGTTTAGAAGTGGGGCTAGGGGCGGACCTTAATACTTTTATGTTTCTGTATGAATCACAATGTATAAATTCATTCAAAATTGGTCAATTTTCTCATGAGATCAATTGATATCTAGATCATACAGTGCTGTTTATTACCTGTGTTCTATCTTGATACTGTTTGTTTTCCTTTCCTGAGAATCCATTTTAAATGATTCAGCATACGATTCTGAATGATTGTGAATCATTTCACAACATTTTGCAAAGACATTTGGCCATTTCACTGAAAAGAAAGAACTGACACAGTGAACACACACAGTGTGTTCACCCATGGGTGCCAATGAAGAGGCAAACCCATGTCAATGTGAAGGAATGAACAAATAGTATGTAATTTACTCTATACATATTTATTTTATTTAGTTTGAAGTATTGTATTGTGTTATATGTAGATATTTTCATGGTGTCTTGCAGTTCTAATGAGTTTATAGTGGTAACCAGGACTGTGATCGTTCTAAATATATTGGATATATATTTTTAATGAGATTTCTGTTTTTAAGTTTACAGTGGTCAATTTGGAAAAAGCATTTATTTTATTGTTTTTAAATGTGAACAAAATAGTGTCCTTGTCTGCTTCACATGATAAAATTAAAAGTAAATCACAACAACAACAACACAAACCGATCAATGGCTAATGCTCTGCTGTATTATTTCATAGGTTTTGTGTATAATGTGAATCCTGGCAGGAACTGCGCCAGGTTTGCTGAAGGACACAAGCTTTTGTGATGCCTTTAGGGGATCATTCTTTGTATTTTCAAGATGCATTTATTTTCAAGATAAAAAAAAAAAAAGTCAGGCTCTGATGGAGCTTTTCATTGTCATAGACTGCTGTTCTTTTTGTCTAAAACAGACACTATGAAAATAAACTTTTTGACCTGTAATGAAAGTTAATGTGCAATCATGTTTTCGTCTTTGTTGTGGACTTGTGATCGTTTCACATGAAGAAACTCAAGTGTATTGGACTTTGTGAATAAAATGCTGCATTTACCTAGCTAAAATAGCTCCATATTACAAATTGTTGTCCAATTTTTAAAGATTAGTGTGTAAAAATGGTACAATAATTTACTAGCAATCCTGATAAAAAAAGAGTACAACAACAAAAGAAAAGAAAAAGGCTGTGTGGGGAAAAAAGAGAAAATGAAGGAGAAAGATGCAATTTTTTCCCATCAGAGTGGTGCAGTTACAACATTTACCAGAAGGGGCAAACTGGACCATGCTTAACCTTAACCTCTTAGACGAGATAAGCAACCAGTTCATAATTATTAGTCTGATGATAATAAAGATAAAAGCATTGACATTTAAATGCTTCATGTCGGATGAAAAGATATTACCTTTTATTAAAGCACGTGGGATAAAAACTCATTTGGAGACCCCCAATGTTTTATCCAGATCAAAGATTGATGTTTAGACAGCTCATGTAATTAACAAACAGAAAATTTATTTGGATTATTTATTTATTTATTTATTTATTCTTCAATTTGTTAATCAGTATTTTCTCACCAAGTTTTTTCTATAGAGATATATAACAGAGCCATATCTATCCCCTGGAGTATTTGAGGAGATTAGATCGAGTAAAAATAGATGTATTGAGGTCAGCCGGACCTTTTAAGAATTCTTGTTCTGGAAAACATGAGTAGTTTCCCCACTGTTTCTTCCTCTGCTGTCAAATAATCAATTTGTTATTAAATGTTTTACCATTTGGCAGCAGTTAAAGCCTTTATTTGTTTGCATTAACCCCGCTACCATTTTTCTTTTTTTATTAATATATTTTTCTTTAAATTTGGGTTATTATAGTTAACTGAAACTAAACCCATAACAAAATGTTTAACTAAACATTAAATTAAATAATATGTATTAGGGGTGTAATGGTACGCAAAAATCACGGTTCGGTACGTACCTCGGTTTTAAAGTCACGTTTCGGTTCATTTTCGGTACAGTAAGGGAAAGAAATGCAAACATTAAACTGCAGGATGTTTATTACTATAAACTTTTTTTTAACAATTTGTTTGCACATTTTTTTTAATACTTTTTAATAAAATATATAGAAAATAAAAAAAGAATAAGAAATAAAATACTCCTGCAAAGTTCTCCACTAAATAAAATACTCTCAGTCTCAAACCAATATCATATAATAAAATATAATGAAAAATATAAATAAATAACTATGATTACAGTGCAGCATTACCAATCCCAGCTTGTAGGCCTGCTCATATTTAAAAAATATATATAACTTTTTTCAAAGTGTAAAGTGCAGCATCAACAGTTTTTTAGTTTTTAGACCTGCTCAGATTTCGTTATTGCGTTGGACCGTTTGGAATTAAGAGCACAGGTCTGTTTAAATGCAGAAGGGAGCTGCATTTGAATTTTTTTCCTAGTTGTAGTGATGTTCACACTCGCGTGATGCCTTTTGAAAACCTTAGGCCGGTGACACAATGGCTTATTGCACATGTCAAACATTTTGCCGTCAATACTGTTGACGGTGTCCTTTATCAGTGGGCTTTATATTTATGCTCAACATGAAGTATAGATATTGTTGTCATGAAGACAAGATCCTGGTCTGTCGGCGGTCTCCCTCTATGTCACCTACAGCAGCAGCGGCGTGCCAGCGCCTCGTCAGGCACGATTCTGGTGTGTAAAGACACAGAAAATGCGAAGCAGCCGTCACGCAACTGACACCCAGCAGAAACGCCACGCTCACGCCACGCAGCCAGTGTGTCACCGGCCTTAGAATCAGCTGCAGGGCGGGATTTGCGCTGAACGCGGAGACTTCCGCCACTTAATATGTTCGTTTGGAAACACGAAAATGTATCTATGTTCCGCACACAAAATATTGCATTCGGTCATTTGGTACACACGTGCACTGTAGCGAAACGGTCCGGTACGAATACACGTATCATACACCCCTAATATATATGTATACATATAGAAAAGGAGCTAGCTGACAAAGGCAAAATTTTCATCAGGTGAGCTTGATGTACAAAAGCTATATCTGAAATGAATGAAAATGATCTAAACTTAATAAAAAATAAATAAAACTAATAAAATTACAAACTTTACAATTCAAATGAAACTGGATGTGGAAGACATAAAAATGAAAAATAATTCAAAATATGAATACAAACTATATAACAGTATCTGAATTATTAAAAACACTGTAAACATATAACTACTCATTATTGGCAGTGAAGCCAGTACACACCTATAGTTAAGGAAAATGCTAATTTATTTTAATAAGAAGAGAAAATACATCAGTTATGAATATATGGATTATAAGCATCTTTTCTGCAGCCTAAATTTTCCTATTGTGGATTGTTTACACCAAATACAACTGCAAAAATAAAAATGAATGTTTTCAAACAGGTTTCTTGAAAACTTATTCTGTTGGTTGCTCCAGTGTCACTGTGTCAGGATAAAAGGCTTAATTAATTAATTAGTTAATTAATTAATTTGTAATTATAATTTTTTAGTTAAGTGACTGACCAAAAATGGATCTGTTTATACTGTGTTTATTGTGATATATTGTGGTAAGTGAATTGTGATTAGCAGGAAAAATGATGATTGAACCATGAGTGGTTGTATTGATTCAGAATGATGCTGTGTTAGTGCTGCTGGTTAATGAACAATGCAAGCTGCGGTCATACCTAAAAGAGCTCTGGGTTTTGGAATAAATCGTTTTTTTAACATTTCCCCTGACATGGCTTTTGACTTGTCAATTTCGATCAGTAAGTGTTTCCTTTTGCACATCTCTCTAGGCCCTCTGCATTCCTTAATTGAGGTTAACACCGATTTGGCAAAGATAATTTTTGGCTTACACCATCCCGACAATATAGACACCACGGATCAGCCCTTCCTGACAGTTTGCATCCGGATCTGTCTTTGTGTGTTCCACACTGATGCAGATGCCAAGTCAAATCAATTTAACGGCAAGTCTATTATGTTTTAACATGTCTATTTAAACATTTGATCTTCTTTTATAACATTATGCAGCATCCAAGATGGGCAATTTGGACTGAGCTAACATTAAACAATGTTTTCATCAAACCATACACAATATGTGGTACTTCATGGTATCATTCAAATGAACTCTCTTTATTCAAGTCAAATATATTATTTCATATGACTGAATCAAACTGACTTCACCAACAGGAATGCTAGATGTGGGTCTATTTGTGTTCTGTAATGGAGAGTATCTTTCCATCAATCTCCTCTGGGCATGTGCAATGGGCTGTGCACTTCCTGTAAATACCTCATCATCAATATCAGGGTATCGCGGGAAATTGATAAAAGCAGTTTGGCAAGCACTTCATAAAAAGCATAAGTGAATGAAGACCACTGCATTTGACTTAAACATATGGGTATGACTCTACATAACAACATAGTATGCTTATATATAAATGTATTCTGTTTTTTAGAAAATAAATCTAAAATAAACAGATGATAGCTTTCAGCCTGTGTGAAATGGTGTTGTGTCAAATTGTACAAGACTCAAAAACAAGCTATAGCCTTTGATCTTATATCAGTTATTTTCACAAGCTTCTGTCCTCTGATTCTATCGCTTTAATTAGGTAAAGCCACTGAAAACATTTCCTGAACTACAGTACTGTGGATTGTTTTGCTTTAAAAATAATATGTTTATTACATAAAGAGCCATGTTATACAGAAAAAATAAATAAACAGGCATAGAAACTATGCATTTATATTCTTCAACGTGCAATATTTATTCATGTTATGTGTTCGACCAAACACCACACCATACACCACAAATTAATACACTATGTTGTTCACACACATCACATCACATTGAAGATTTACCAGAGACTCAGCTGACCAAAAATTCATCATTCATCATCATTCTTCATTAGGCAGAACAACCATTTCACCACCATAACACAGCTGTGCTTAAAAAATGCTTCACAAACATCAAATCAGTTCATTAGAATGATCTTAAGTAATGAATGAACTTGGTGTTGTTCATAGATTAATGGCTTTATTAAGGCTAAAGACTTTATTTTAAGGCTAAAAAGTTAAAATAAGAAAACATATATAAGTAGTCATAATTTTATAAAATATACATTAAAATATTTTATAGTATCATACAGTACTTTCAATTTTCAAACCATCGAATATATATATGTACCACATATAAAAATTGAAAACAAGCAGGCTCAGTGTGTGTGTGTGTGTGTTTGTGTGATGCACATGCTTATTCAAGATCGATTTATGAGATGTTAAAAGTGAGCTGTTAGGTTGAAATATACATTCTACGCAATTTGGTCAGTAAAAAGATAAAATCAAGTGCTTATTGTCTCGACCCTGCATTCTGTGTACTCAATGAAATGATTGGAAGTGCATTAAAATAAACTCAATTCCTGGTATTTTCCTGAGTACAGATTCTGCTGAAATAACATCATTTTCATGTTCTTGTGACTGGACCCATAAATGCTTGAATTTTGCTTCCTGCAGATGATGAGCTATTATTCACATTGTACTTTCTCTATTTCTGATATCTTGTGATGAAAGAAAAAAAAATGGTCCCCTATTTTTTAGACTTCTTCCCCATTGGAAGCCACCGAACTTGTAAAAAGTAGGAAATGAGTTTGGTACCCTGTGCTCTTTTTTTGTAATGAGTTAGGTAAAGATGTCTTTTATTAAAACTGTTTCTCTCACAGGCTTTGCGGGATTTCTCATGAAATCTTAATTTAACTTGAGGAAATGTAGACATATGCACAAAGCTCTTTTAAGAAGCATATCACTATCTACTTCACACTTCATGAGTCACAAAAAGCTTAGTTTCATTTCCTTGTTTTTCTTTTCCTATAGGTCTAAGTAAGGAACAGTGTAACAACAGATGATGACTGTCAGACTGTACTTTGTTCAGATTATTACACGATTAATTAACAAATAAATATGTGAATATGAAAAACTGATTTGATTTAAATTATTTAACCCTCTATGGTACGGATTTGCCATATGGCAACAATTAATTTATACTCATTGCCTTGTTATTCTGAAAAAACTACGATATATCACATTAATGGAATTAAACGGGTAGGCCTTAAGGTAGCCAATGATGTGCTGTTTTTAAGTCACATGACAACTGAATGTCCTCCCAAAACTCCTTTTCCCACTGTCACCCTGACACAGAAGACACCTGTTGAAGTGCTCCAGAAATTGCTCTATTAACCTAATTTCTAAACATCTTTTCTCAAGGGGGATTTTTTTGCAACATCTTTGGTAAGTAAATTAGGTATTTTAATTCATAAATCAATTTTGTCTAACATAGTTTTATTGTAAATTAAGAAAATATCAAGGTTGCCATATGGCAACTCTGTACCACTATGGAAAAATAGGTGCGTTGCCATATGGCAACACTGTACCACAGTGGAATTGCAGTAATGTATTTCCCCATTGGGATTTTTTATAGATAGTAGCATCAATAAAATTATCACAGTTATTTAATGATTTGAAGTGTTTATTGTAGTATCGTTGTATTTACGTATAAATAACAAAATTATGTCTTCTTTTCAGAAAATGAATACAGCAATATTTTATGGAAAAGGCAATAGGAAGAGTGCAGAGTTGGCCTGTCATGGAGATGAAAGGGAAGTGCAAATACCCTGGCTGTAGGGGGATGTGACTTGCACCTTTGCATCACTGCTGAAAAGAACTGCTTTTTACAGTTTCATGGGATGTCATGAAATGTGACATGAGTTGGATTGAGACAGGTGCACATGGATGGACTGGGAAAACTGAACCCCCAGTTGCTCCCCGGGCGCTGGATCTATAGCTGCCCACTGCTCCGGGTGTGAGTTCACTTCTCACTTCTACTGCTGTGTATATGCACTTGGATGGGTTAAATGCAGAGCACCAATTCTGAGTATGGGTTACCATACTTGGCTAATGTCACAGCTTTCACTTTTTACTACCTGTATTTTATGTTTTCATGTTCTACATGGTATTAGTGCATGTTCCAAGCTACCATAGATTTACTTAGCTTGTATAAAATACTTTCAAAAAGACTTGTTTTTGTTGTTGGAAACTTTGTGGATGTAAAATAATAAAAAGTTGATTAATTTGATATGCATATATGGTACAAAAGCAAAAAAAAATTGTCCGTTTGCAAGCATTATAATACTTTTCAGTACCATTCTGAAGGTTAAATGATAGGAACCTACTTACTTTTGATTTGCATGAGTACCAAGTATAAAAATAAAAATATAAAAATTTATTTATGAAAAAAATAATTTTCCTAAACCCCCCCCCCCCCCCCCCCCCCAAAAAAAATTCACTTTGGTGGGAATTTTTGTAATTGTAGCTATTTCATGTAATAAAAACGTATTTAAAAAAAAATTCATGGTTAGAACATGATGCGTACCATATAGCGTTAACTGTATATCTTCTGTATAAATTTTGTTAGTTTTCCCCCCCACATAAGTGTTTACAAAGCATGTGCACTAATATACACTAAATCATGAATTAATATTATGTAGAAAATGGGAAGGTGACATTCATGTTGACATTCTCTTCCTTTGAGATTTGACCATGCTTGACTTGAATAAAAATGATTTATGTTTGGGAGGTTACATCAGCAAAACTGAAACCAGTTTTGAGAAGGTCTGTGCAGTGGCATGGATTAAAAGCAGAAGTGTCAGGATGAGGGAGATGGAAAATTTCAGAAAAATATACAGGGCTTCAGATGACTGAACATTTGCCCAGTTTGATTTTGGTTCTTTCCTCTAAGACTGACTGACAACTCTGAAGTACATGGTTGTTGTTTCTTGACACCACGCCATCTGAAATTAAAGGCTTGACTGGGCTGCCCATGTTTTCAATCAGAAAGTCCTCAAAAAATGACAGAAACTGGTAGTGAAAAAAAGAAACCAAAGCAATCAACAAGTTTGGAAACCTGTTCACTGCTTTGTGTGTAGGCTATTGATTAAAGGGGAACACAGAACGAATATAATATACTTGGAATGCAGTACACGAGTCATATAGCCCACATTTATGAAAATTTTATAGTGTTGTTTGGCAGTTGTGGAGCTTTACAGCCTCAGTTCACATTGCACTTTCATTTAATAAAAAATAGAGAAACAGGAGATTCAACTTAAGTGTTTTGTGGAACAGAGAAAGTATTTGGAATGACTTTCAGGTAACTTTTAACTTCATTTATTTGATATAAAAATTTTCAGTTTTCATTTGAATGACCTATCCTTTTAAGAAACCAGCACACAATCATGTAAACTAATGAAATGCATGTCAATCCAGTGATTATACATTCAATAGATCATGTTTCAATCCATAAAACATTTAAATAATCAAATAATAAGACTCACTTGAAAGCCTACAAAACACTATATGTCAGCAAGTGCAGATTGCTGTGAACAAACGACCAAGAAAGATTTGTGGACGTATACGTGTATTTCTTGAAAAGCACCCCTTTGTGCTTTATACAAAGTGTTTCTCAGCAGGCATTATTGGATTCTGAGAAAGAACCCTGTATTAATTGCACTCTCCCTCAAAGAAAATTACACGTACATTAAAAAAAAAAAAAATTTATAAAAAGCCCTAAAGGAAATCTACAGTGGCTTCCTATGCAATTAAAGGAAATGACAAAAATGGATCATTTGATTATATGCATTGCTCTTGTGCACATTAACACAATACAGATGACAGAAATAACACTTAATGACAGTGCACACACATTAGCTGTCCACCTGCATGCATCAACCAGGATGTGAAAATTAGTCACAAAAAATGACAACATGGTGAATGTAGTAGTCTACATTCAAGTTCAAGTCAAGTTGAGCTTTATTGTCATTCTGCTACATGTGTGGACATACAGTTGAACGATGTCACATTCATGCTACACACATTCATACTATATTGATCTTACTTTTTTTGATGGTCACAAAGTAATTACTATACACATTCAAAGAAAATACCTCTGGTTTCAGAAACAGCCAAAGCATAAAAATGACAGCCACAAAAAGTGGGAAGTAAGAAGGGTAGGCTCAAAAAGTGGGGGGATAATCGATGCTATATTAATGACCAATAATTATTTTAATGTGTTAAACTAATAATATAATCAGAGAACTTGGTATTAACGTGCTATTTTTGGAGCCTTTAATGTTAATCATCTTTGAAGCAGTTAATATGGCATACAGTATGTGAAACGGGCCTGTATGTTGTTTATATGGAAACTTCAGTGATCCAGTGGATAGAAAACAACTTGTTTATTTTTATTTAACATTTTTCTGAAACATATTGCTGGCCATTGAAAGTATATTACTGTAGGTTGTCGGCATGAAAGGAGTTGCATGTGATTACCATGATCTTATTTGTGGCTTTTTTTTCCATAAAGAACAGAAAATGCCGAAGATCAAACACTGTGTATTGGTTCAGAGGTATCAGCATAGCTAATATAAACCTTCTTAATCTGGAAATATTAAAAACACACACTAGAATGAAAGTTAAGATAGCAGACACTGTATGATCCACCTTATCTTTCATAAACACTGGAAAATTCAGATTCTTTCCACTCATGCAAAAAGCTACAAACAAATTAGTTTCAGCATTTGCCATCTGTCTGCTCTTGTATTTATTTATTTTTTTTAATGTGGGTTAAAAGACAATACACTCATCATACCATCTCCTTTCAAGAATGTACATATCAAAGGCAGAGATATAAATTGAGGCCAGGAAAGAAAGAAGTATATGTTACACTGACTAAACATAAGCATCTTTGATGATGTCACAAATAGTCATCAAAAATAGTTTAATGCAATTTAAGACATTTAGTCACCAAAATTAAAAGTAACAAAATATTTGTTTATAAATTGATGAAAACACATTATGTGTTTCCTTGTCCTTATGAACTTTACTGGACTGTACATTTTTGAACTCCCCTCTGGGACCAAAAAGAAAATGAGATCAGAGTCAGACAGAAATATCTAAACAAGATCGGAGATGTAGAGATGTAGGAACACAGACATAAACAGCCACAAGACATTCTAATTTTCTCATTTTTCATGTTTTGTTGGGTCTTGCACTTCTGTGCCCTGGAACTCTTTCATGTAGTTACGAGGTAACATGCTGCCCATCTGCATGCCAACAAGCATTGTCTCATTGTGAATATGTTGGAGAACATCGTATGGAAGTGCCGGCACTGGGGCTTCAGATCTGTAAAATGAAATTGAATTTCTATGGGAAGCATGATCTCAAAGACCATCAGAAAAAAAGAGAAGGTCAGTCTGATGTCAAAAGGGTTTTTTACAGCTTGAGGTTTCTTGGCTGTTGTAAAATTGTGTTCTCAAATCTAGTACACTTTGCTATCTTCAAGTAGGTAATAGCCAAAAATGCATCCATTTCTTTTGACAGTTTGACAGCATAAATGATTTCAAAATCAATTCCATTTATGCTGTCAGACAGTGTTGGGCTTTTATTTTTGAGGTTTAGTCAAACTCTTGATTAAAAACACAAGACAAATAATAGTGTTTACTGCAGCAATTCTGCCACCAACAGGATCAATCCAGTTGTAACAAATAAACTTGATTATATTCATTTAAAAAAAATAAGAAACTAGCAAAAAAAAAAAAAAAAAATAATATTAATTAATTAATTAATTAAAAAACAGTTTATTAACTAGTAAATTAGCTTCATTTCCCCTTTGTCTTGTCTGATTTTCAGAACTTTCAGATAAACTGATGAACAAATTTCAGTGTGCAGAGTGTGTGCAGCATTTTGCATCTGCTTTTGAATGATTACACAGTTAAAAACAATAGGGTACATGAAGTCTTAAAGACACAGCTACAAGAAATTGTCAGAGAAAATTGTAATAAACAAAATGATGCAACCAAATGCTTAACTAATTGTATGAGCAGACCTCAGGGAAAATTTTAACAATAAAAAAAGTGTCTGAAGTGCCTTGCATGTGAAGAGAGCTTAGATGCTGTCTGTTGCCCTGCAATGTGGCCTGAAAACTGAGTTAATTTGGAAGTATTGGGGAGTCCCTAGAATTTAGGAAATTTCCCATGATTGCATTAGGGGCATATTGATGGATCGTCAGAAAGTCCCTAAGTGAAGAGATGAACAGAACAAGAGGCTTAGTGCATTAGGATTGCAGAAAGTGCTGTGTAGGCTATATATATATATATATATAGAAAGTGTATATATATAGGGATGCGAAGAGGCTGGATTGCGCATTTGCCACAAAGTGATTCATAAAGGTCAAGATATCTTGGAAGACTCCCAGGCATTTAACACACCAGGGGGCAACGACTGTGACCTTCAACAGTACTGGACAGAGAGCATGTGCAGAAGTCACAATCTGGAGCAAGAGGATGTCCAAAAACTGTCAAGAATGAGCTTGGGGAGGTGAATAGGTGCCCAAGTGAACATGTCAGGAGCGGCAGGTTGTCTTTTCTGTGCAATATATGTGGAAAGTAGTTCATTTCAGGAAATGACTCCCATTCTGTACAAAAAGTTTTTGTTCACAACCACGCAATTTCACAGCATTTCTACTCAGACTTTTGATATATAACCAGGGCTGGGGATTCTTCTCAAGCAAGCTATTAATAATTTGAAACAATTAGTAAATGAGTAAAAAAAAGACAAACCAACATCGAACTAAATATAATTTAGGCATATATTAATCTAATAATTAGCATATTAAATATCAGCATATTACTTTGTATATTGCAACAAAAAAAAAATGAAAACTGCTCGAAAAACTACGTATCTACACAGTGACTGATTTGTATTACTTTGTATTAGTTTGTGTCAGTATCTGTTGCAACACAATGTGGCAGACAATCACTTTTTAGTGGTTTGTCATCAGTCATCATACAGTAGGTACACAGATTTTTGCCGGGTTGCACTGACTGCTTTTATTCATTTTCTAACCTAGAAGACAGTCATACCTTAAATATGTCCACTGTTATTGTCTAGGATACAGTTCAATGAACACACTGACTATTTAACCCTCTGGAGTCTAAGGGTATTTTTGGGGCCTGGAGAGGTTTTGTCATTACCTGGCATTTGTGCTTTTTTCAGTTTCTTAAAAATACCTATATAGCTAAAGTCTAATCTCACTGTAATCAGCAAATACTGGGCTATAATAATATGTGAGCAGCATGTATGTACATGATTGTGTTTTTGAGAAAAAAAAAATGTTATGCGTGGTTAGTGAAAAACTAAAAATGTTAAATCACTTGAATATGGCAATAAAACACATACAGAACGTTGGTTTCCATTGTCACCAAATGTCCTGCTGTAGATTTTTAAAATAATGGCTTTTCAGATCATTTGAAACAAAAATCTGTGTTCAAGTCATAGTTAAATAGATATTGTGTTTGAGACAATTAGTCTGTATTTGCTATTTATTTAATCAATACTGAAAATAACCACATTCACTTAATTACTATTGATTTCAGGTTACACACACACACACACACACACACACACACACACACACACACACACACACACAAAAAAAACCTAAAACAAACCAAAGTGAGTTGAAAGAACACTCTGATATGGTTTTATGGGCTTACACAGCCTTATACAGGAAACCATTCTTTGACATAAATTGTGAAATGTCTTTGCAACAAGCCAAGAACTCAATGTTTCCTCTTTTAAAATATGTGAAGCTTTCATACGCTACATTAAAATGGATTTTGTAGTCCTTGAAAATATCACAATCAAAGGCATATTAAATTAACCTTTTTATTATTATTATTTGAACAGCTTTCATCTCCAGTACATATTTTTTTCATCATGGGCAGCATACTCAGTGGTGAAAACATCATCTTAAACGGAGGCCTGGCCATTTTCTCAAAGAATGTCAAGTAATGAAGTACTTCTGCACACCATCCCACATGTACTGTAGTCCTCTTGTGCCATGGAAACATGAGGTGGATGGAATATATATTAGCCCACTAGGGACTAATTTGACTAATTATAATTTACCCTTAAATAAACCTGTTTAAAATATAAACTATATATAAGAAATTCCACAGACATTCTTTAGGATGAAAGGTTCTTCAGTGCAAAGGAGACATTTACTCAGATATAATTTTTTCATGTATTCAGACAGGAAAAGCAGCATTGTTTATATATTTAGGACGCTATCACTGCCATGTTACTGATGAGATGTGAGAATAAATGTTAATAAAAGTATTTTTATTTGATATAAATAGAGAGATAAATAAATTAAATGGTGTTTTGCAGCCTCAGCACTTGGCAAATCCAGGAAATTGTTAGGGCGTTGTGTTCATTATTGTTTTCTCTCTTGCAGCTGTAAAAAAAAAATATATATATATATATATATATATATATATATATATGATACTATATATGAATATGTCATTGTTAAGATGGCAAGTAGCTCAAACAGGCCTCCATAATTTAATATTCAGCATGAATCTGAATAACATTCGAATCTTATTCGCTCATGTATTTACAAGAAGTCATAAATCCTGAAAGGGTGATCAGACCCTGACATGGAGTGGCATATTACACAGCTAAATAAATAAATACATGCATAAAAAAATGGATGTGAACAATTGTTTTGCTCTGAAATTGTTTTATAATTGTATCTGTATATAATCTAAAACAGCAAAACGAAGACCTAAACAATATTACACTAGGCTTAAAATTATTTCTGAAGTCCTCTGAGATAGAAAAAAAAATTATATATACATACAGTACAGACCAAAAGTTTGGACACACCTTCTCATTCAAAGAGTTTTCTTTATTTTCATGACTATGAAAATTGTAGAGTCACACTGAAGGCATCGAGAGCTATTTGACCAAGAAGGAGAGTGATGGGGTGCTGCGCCAGATGACCTGGCCTCCACAGTCACCGGACCTGAACCCAATCGAGATGGTTTAGGGGTGAGCTGGACCGCAGACAGAAGGCAAAAGGGCCAACAAGTGCTAAGCATCTCTCGGGGAACTCCTTCAAGACTGTTGGAAGACCATTTCAGGTGACTTCCTCTTGAAGCTCATCAAGAGAATGCCAAGAGTGTGCAAAGCAGTAATCAAAGCAAAAGGTGGCTACTTTGAAGAACCTAGAATATGACATTTTCAGTTGTTTCACACTTTTTGTTATGTATATAATTCCATATATAATTCCACATGTGTTAATTCATAGTTTTGATGCCTTCAGTGTGAATCTACAATTTTCATAGTCATGAAAATAAAGAAAACTCTTTGAATGAGAAGGTGTGTCCAAACTTTTGGTCTGTACTATATATATATATATATATACATATATATATATATATATATTATATATATATATATATATAAGAAAATGTCAAGGGAAAAAGAAAAACAAACACTCAGAGGAAACATTATGGCCATTTTGTTTACAGTTTTGAAATCCAACAGTGTGAAACAAATATGAAAAATGTTCCAACCTCAGAAGATGTGTTGAATCGTTTCACGTATGGTGTAATCTGTGAGTCCGTACTTTTGGAATACATTCACATCGCTCTACATCAATCTCACAGTCCTCTTCCCTGACTGTAGACGGAGGATCTAGTTTAAAAAATAATCCTGCAGATGTAATCACTGTGCAAAAATTATAAATCAATAAATAATGTGCGCCTTGATGGATCTATATTGAATGAACATTCATGCAATATAGTAAATATCATAAATACAACGTAAACAAAGCATCAGTGCATTAGGCCAGAACAGGAAGTGGCAATACGTGAGCTGAAATAAATTACCCACTGACCTTGTTTACTGGAGGGGTACGTCACACATCGCTCCGCCATCCAGTCCCATATTAAACCTCTGTTGCATAGCCTCTTGTCTTCTGGCTTACGTGTAGGAGAGCAACTGCATACACGTACAAACATATTATTATGCCATCAAGCACTCAAACTCCTACATATGGCTGCCACTCAGCAACGCTCAGTCTGTAATTTCTCCAAGAGCAACATTGTTGTATCAACAGTGAATATCACAGCATGGCACTGGAAAAACAACAGTTGGGTCTAATATATTTTGCGGAGTGATGAACCACAAGAAATACCCAGCCAGTTTTAGTCAAAATGCACTGCACTCTGTGTTAGAGCAGAGGAATACTGGTTGCTTCATTGATAGCTTTATTCATCTCTGTTTGTAATCAAGCTGGCATTTTCAAAAACTATTAACTGGAGAACCATCAACTGTTAGTGAATATTACATTGTATATCTAATATTTGATGTCAAGGTTGCACCAAGTTTTCACACTAACCTATTTCTTTTACTAACCTCTTCTTGTGCTTCTCACGAACATGTCTGCGAATCAGCGTATGTTCCTGGCACATGCACTCAGTGTGATTGGCAATTTTCACCAGCACGGGCTCTGGTCCAGATTTATACGGAGCCAGACTCACACTCAAAATCTGTGAAGAAAAGGACGACTTTTAGAAACAGTCAAATTAGGGCTGCACGAATATAATCATAATTGTTGATTATTCCCTTGTAAGTGTAATTGCAATTATTAATTACAATTAAATTAATAATGTTAACACCTTTGTTTGAAGCAACTGCATGCCATGCCATTTACATAAAAATTTACAATGAACATTTATTACTTTTCTATAGTATTAAGCCTCAAATGTCAACTAAAAAATTGGATTGGTTTCTTTTTTTAATAATTAAAAAAAGATTAAATATGCATGGTATTATAATGTTATACTAAAACTAAAATTAAAACATAATAATAATAAAAAACCTTAAGAAAACATTTAGAAAGAAAAAAATCTTAAGCATGCAGAACAACATAAGTGGACTTTGAATGATTAAGTGCTACTTTGAATGATTATGTAATTATGGCATCCATAATTGTAATCGCGATTAGAAACTTGATTAATTGTGCAGCCCTAGGTCAAATGTATGTATACATAAACACGTTAAAGGGAGAGTTTAGCCAAAAATAATAATTCTGTCATTGTTTGCTCACCCTCATGAGAAATTTTAAAGAATGACACTGGTCGCACTTTTTTTTTCAATTGATTATAATCAACATGAACTAAGGCTTTAAAGCTGGCTTCAAAAGTGTCATGTATGAGGGTAAATAAGTAAATTATATTTTTATTATTTCATGGTGAACTATCCCTTTAAAACTATGTAAGAATGTGTTTGATTGTATATTGAATGTTACAATTGCACATAATTTTTATATAAATGAGCAAGTAGAAACAAATTTTATTGGACTTTTTTTTGTTTTTTTGTAATACCCACGCAATGCAATGAGTAGTGCTCACAGTTTTATTGATATAAGTCACGCTTGTATTACGGCAGGTAACTCCCTCTTTGTTGCAGCAGCCGCCACACCTGAAGACAGAGACACACGGGGGCTTAAAGAACACAGCCGTACTGGTGCCCAGCTCTTTAGCCACATCTACACATGTCTCTCTGGGCATACACTGTGTTTTCTGCCATTCGTCATCAATATCTGGGGGAAAAAACATTTAGGTACTTTTTAGGTACTTCTTAGGTACTTTTTGGTACACACGTCTGTGTATTTAGACAGCACATGTTCCCAGATGTGTTTGCATGAAGGTATCAACCTTTAAGAATCTCTGGGCTGAATGATGTGGCAGCATAGCGTGTTGACCTGCGGTTCTCAAGCGGATTGACATATTCAAAGTGCTTCAGCTTAAATCTGCATCTCCACAGCTTCCAGTCCGGGTATTCGGTCAACATCATAAGCTCATCCAGACTCCCAGCTTCCCTTATTTCCTGTTCCCACCTCTCCTGGTTTATGTCCTATGGAGAAATGCAATCTTGAATGTGAAAGGAATGATGACAATGGGGCTGCTGTATTTAATAGGCACACTGAGCAAAATTCAGCAAAAAGTATGGAACAACAGAGCTGTTAGATAAATGAATGGACAAAACAAATGAATGCCAACTTCACAACCCCCAACTTTACAACCCACTACAAAGGCTTGCATCATACAAACTTCCTGCTTTCTGTGAGGTATGTGAAGTCTTGCCACGATAAAAGGCTAACTAGCAGGAGTTAACAGCCATTACATTACAAGATAGATATAGTTATGTGAGAGCACATGTATATATTTATAGCTACTAGTGATTGGCTACAACTTTTTAAAAGGAAAAAAATCTAAGCGCACATTTAAAGGAGCATTTTCTTTCTATCCACTAGAGGGAAGTAGTGATAATGTTGGATTTTCTCAGCATTTTTTGGCCATGTATAGAATTGGTATTACACAAGGGAAAGAATAGGCAGTGTTGCATCAGACCTCACATAGATCTTGCGTTTTACAACCTCAATATAATCCACAGAGTTTTCCATCACAACTTGCTGAAAAGGTATATCATATTTGCAACCTTCAGTGTGGGTGAATGGAGTCTTAAAGCAAAGCTGCTGACTGGACTGCTGTACACAGTTAGACTTTGTGAGGCCTAAGTGCTGGAATTTTAGAGTTCAATCTCTAGAACTTGTCTAGTGCTTTGTTTTGAGTCTAGGCTTGTTGTCAGGCCATAAAGGTAAAACATTTTTTCACCAGCTTGTATAGCCAAACACGTGGAACACCCTCTGGCAGAGGCCCACTCTGAAGTAAACAAATGGAACATATGCTCTATCAGCTCAGTATGGACCACCTGTTTAGAAGCTTAGTGAAGACACAGATCTCAGGGATTGGCGTTTGGGATATGTACCACCAATATGAACGGAACATCATGGCTGTTTTCCAAAGCATGGATTAAATAACTAGTAAGTGCCTAGTGACAGCTGAAGAATAACCTTCACAAGTCTCCAGTGGGCTCTCTTTCAGTGGCCAATCAATATTGATAGTAAATAATGGTCAATGTAATGCCAATATGATGTGCATTACATGGCTCTATATGTTTCTTACTGGTCAGTTGTGGGATTTCCCGGTCTGATATTTCCGAATATTCTCTGAGTATATCTGTCTGCTTATCTGGCTACTCTAGTACTCTGGCTACTCTAGATGACGGATGTCATCTTGTGACTCATTTATTAACTGTAGTGAAAATTACCTAAGAAAACATCAATATTGTTTCATTATTACTTGTTACAGTTTTCATTTTGGTGCTAGGCAGATTTTATACTGTTTTAATAAAAGTGAGAAATTCTGTTCAAATATTATATTTCAAAACAAAGCAATATGTCATGTCCACATATTTATTTATTTTGTAAGTAGCCAAGTAATAATGGTGATGATGTACAGCCACATTAGGCCTACAAAACCTAATATAATTGAATGTAAGCATGTGTGCAAAAATCCTGAAAACAAATTTTCTTAGCAATTTCTTAAATGTAACCTAAAATATATATTTTTTATGTTATTACATTAACCAACTTATATTAATCAGCTAAGGATGCATCCTGGTCAAAAACCAGCACTGGCTTTGTTTTGAATGTTTACTACACACCGGGTGTGTCCCAAAAAGAGCGAATTAAAAAAAAAAGCAACAGGGGCCAAAATACTTCAAATCGTGCTTTCATATGAGACAGGGAAGCCACAAAACAGGCGGGAAGTAAAACAGCCGAGACCGGGATGGAGAGGGCTGGCACGCGATATGGAAGTCATCACCAGAGAAGTCCAGCATCCTGCTGTTGTGTAGTGACATGATCTTCTGAGATCCCTTCAGTATGCTAGGGTGGAGCTGTCTGCTTTCACTTACCAGTGCAAGCATGCAACAACAGAAATAGCGAAAGAATGAGGAGGGGTTTAAAAGAAAGTAAGAGTATGAGTTACAACTGTTCAAAATTAATGAAGTGAAGGCCCTTAACCAGGAAGAAGAAATGAGATGGATGAGAACATTGAGAGGTTGAACATATAAAACTTTACAATGCTTCAGGCTGCGCTCAGATACCAGGCTACATGCCACACACACACATATGCTCACACAGCCTCTTTATAGAGTGTATCTATGAAAACAAATAGGATATCATGCTATCGAGCCACTGCTTGGAACCTATAACCCTTCTTACATAACCTACCATTGATATACACGCACAGATGAATGGCGATAACGGCTCGTCTTTGGAAATTTGCATCAATAGTCCATCGAACACTGCAATTCTGAACAATGTCCTTTAACTGCAACCTCACTTCCCACAGTAACATACAGGGAAATTATCGAATTTGCTATTATGTGACCTTAAAGTGGAAATGAAGCAGTCAGTCAAGTTGGCATTATTTAAGAAAAACGCCACCAACTTGCATTAGGCTACCACGGCGTGTGACGTCACAGGGTTGGTTCGCTCCGATGGCCAGTGTAGTAATATAATAATTTCTTTACATTTTGAACACACGCTTGTTTGAAAACATGAATGAATGAAATTGTATTGTTTAAATCATATTGCGCCTGGCATTATGAAAACAATGTTTGGGAGACAATGATCAAAACTTACCATATGGACAGTTTGATGTTGAATATTCAGACAAATTATAGTGAAACCCAAATTTGTGTGTTAAAATAACATTTGTGATTTCAAAATGTAAAGAAATGTGTATATTACTGCACTGTCTATTGGAGGGAACCAACCCCATGATGTCACACTCAGTGGTACTGCAAGATGGCAGCACCCTTGCTCCAAAAGCCATAACGAAACATCATTTTTTTCTTTTAAATGCTTACATTAATCACATTGGTAATATATTTCTTTATCAAAGTGGAAATCACTTTTACCACTTTACTTAATAATGTTAACTTAACTGATTGCTTCACTTCCACTTTAAGGCCCTATCCAGCCCTGCTGAGCTTGCAACAGGTCCGTGGTCAGTGAGTCAGCGCAAAATGATGTTAAATCCTCTTCTAACAGCCATGTTATAGAGGTAGTTCAACCATAAATAAAAACATAAAAAAACTATTATTTTGAAAGAAATGTCATTGAGGTCTACAGACCCAACTGGCTTTCATTGTATGGACAAAAACATTCTTTCATAATATCTTTTTATCTTCCTCAGAAGAATGAAAATCATACAGTTTTGACATTAGGGTGAGTGCACTTTTAAAATAAAGGTTATTTTATTGCATCTATGGTTCCATGAAGAATATTTAACATCCATGGAAACTTTCTATTCCACAAAAGGTTCTTTAGTGGATAAAGGTTTCTTAGATTTTTAAAATGTTTTAAGAAGTAAGAAAAAAAGTTATTTTAAATAGACAGGCTTTGCTTAGACCTCATTATAACATTCGGAAACATATAAAAAATTAAACTATAAAACTATAAAAACTATATAAAAAAATATTTTCAACTAAACCATTCAAATTTGGCTGTGAACAAAGAAAATATCCTAAAGGTTTTGGATGCAAGTGGTGTTCTACATGTCTGCTGAGGTCTGCCATACTTACTCTCTGGGGTCTGTAGGCGTCCACGGCCAGCATCAATCTGACATACAGGAGCAACAACATGTGAAGTCCAGCACATTTCTGTGTCTTCATTCTGCTACTTGCTCTCCAGGGCACCGTCCAGCGATTTAGCAGCAAGGGAGGCCAGTCTGTGTATATACTAACAAATCACGAAGCACGTTTCTCACACAGGACCACACAGGCACACCAATAAAGACCTGTCACATCGAGCTTTCCAGAGCCAAATGGGCTCACCTCTTTAAAAAAAAAAAATATAAGATGAGTAGAAAGAGATTTCAATCTGTGCTGGTCTACTCTGGGCTTCTCAGTTTTTTCCTTTTTTCTGCGATTCTCTCTGATCAGGACAACCTCTTGATGCCGTCATCCGTCTTGGACTGGCCAGATTTGGCCCAGTGTGTCTACAGATCCGGATGTGTCTAACTATATGTATGTTTGCAAAATCCGCCACGGGCTCACATCCAGTCTTCTTCAGCTTCCAGTGCGTGCAAGGCTGTCTGGGAGGCGTGCATGTCTGTCCCGTTACTCTGTGCTCCAGTCCCACTCTGCTGTCACCACGTTTCCTGCTTGCTGACTTCCAGACTCATTTGCTCACACACAGGAACATGTGGTTTTAAATGTGATCCAGACCTCTACAGAGGGCAAGGAGTGAAAGAGGGGGAGGAGGAGGAGGAGGAGGGAAGGAAGGAAAAGGAGGAGGGAAGGGGGAATGGAGGAGAGAGAGAGAATCAAGCCAATATTCCACTTAAATGCAACAAAGTGGCAGGATGAAAAAGGATTGGAGCAAAGCCGACATGCCCTTTCTCTCGTTCTCTGTGTGTGTGTGTGTGTGTGTGCTTCATTCTCAGGCAGATTCAACAATGAGCTTGTAATACAAGTTGAGAATTAGAGGGAGCTTTAATGCAGCATAATGGGTTGTGAGTGCCGTCTTCTGCACCCACACTCTAAAAGCTCGATCCGATCATCTGAATGCTTTTACTTTAAAAGCTTAAAAAAAATCTATTATCAGCAGTTAAAAGAATCTATTACCTTATTGTTTGTGTAGATTCTAAACATGGTCACTTTTATAAAATGTGGATGAATTGTGTGGTCACATGTAGATCTAAAATGGTCAGGGTTAAAGGGATAGGTCACCCAAAAATTCTATCATTTATTACTCACACTGGTGTCATTCCAAACCCATAAGACCTTCATTCATCTTTGGAACACAAATTAAGATATTTCTGATGAAATCTGAGAGCTGATGGTCTTACAGGTTTGGAACAACATGAGGATGAGTAATTAATGACAGAAATTTCATTTTTTTGGGGAACTATCCCTTTAATGTAGAATAATACAGTACGCGACACAGATATTTTAAAAATGGAAATCATGTTGTGATCAGATACAATGTGAACCGCCAGAGCCTAATACAAAATAAAAATAGGAATAAATGGAGTCACATAAAAGGTCATTAAAAGAAAGAGGCTACATAGAGTTGAAGTAATATGTTTGACTAAATTTCCTTTGTACACTCAGAAATACACCAGAAATAATGTGAATAACATTTATAATATATATATATATATATATATATAACATTTGGCATTAAATATTTGTACCCTTAAAGGGATAGTTCAGCCAAAAAATTGTTAAAAATTCCGTCATTAATTACACACCTTCATGTCATTCCAAACCTGTAAGTTCTTCATTCATCTTCGAAACATACATTAAGATATTTTTGCAAGGATAGTACCACAGTCAAGGCAGAAACGTAGTAAAAACATTGTTAAAATGGTCCATGTGACATCAGTGGTTCAACCATAATTTTACAAAGGTACGAGAATAATTTTTTGTGCATGTAGAAAACAAAATAACGACTTTTTTTCAACAATTCTTCTCCCCCGTGCTACCTACCGCCATTATTGACAGTAATAATTTCATAAATTGTCTGATGTAGCTTGATGCTAACGTTAGCTCTAATGCTACTAATAGCAGGTGCATTTCTTCTTCATAATGCATTTTTGTCACAATAATTCACGTAAGGTGGAAGACTTGTGGCTTTAGCTACACTGTGTTTTTAAAGTCATATCCTACATCAACAATTTTTAAAATACATTTAAAAAATATGTTTTTAATATTTTTATTTCTGTTTTTATGTTTGAGCTTATATATCTCTATTATCATAACAGTCTGAGTGATTCTGATTCTGATTCTTGAACAGTAAACTTTGAAGTGTCAGCTTTGTGAAAAAATGTTGATTATGTATCTAGTCAGAAATAATCATGAGCAGAAACCTTTTTATTTTGGGTATGTCATTTCTGTCTCCATGCCAAAAAGGGGGGTGACTAGTAAGGGGATAACTTACCATGCTGAACCGCAGTTTCATAAATGGGTTCACCAGCAATTAATACAAAGTGAGACTCTTTAGCCACCTGGAAATAATAATAAAGGGAATAAACGGACTGAATTAACAGTAAAATTCATACAAACACAAACAGAATAGCTTCCTAGGAACAGTAGAATAATAAATACTTTGTTTTCCACTCTGACGCAAAACCACTGTGTGGTGTGGCTCAGTTGTCTGCAGATCATCGTCTGGGCCTGAGGAAAATTCAAACAGCCAGAATATATTTCACAATCCTACACAATCATTTTACATAACTAGACCTGGCTCACAATACAAAGCTAATTCAAGGTTGTTGAAGACCAGATACCCCACAAACCAGATTAAATGAGGAAAAAATGTCAACAAGAGATATGTTTTGTGGGACAAAGATGGTCCCACATACTTTCCCACCAATGCAGATGATAGTGTTTCAAAAAGTCTGCTTCTCAATATTTGCTCTATTTTATACTAATTGTATTAAAGAGAACAATGGCAAAACTAGATTCACTCCCTTAAAGACACAGGTGGAGTATTTACTGTTAATGAATGTGTGTTTAATATCCTACAACCTGGAAATCATCAAAATCAACCTGATAAATCAACATATCAAACACTGCTTTGGCAATCTCATTTCTCAACGTGAGAGTTTAGAGTTGGCACAAGATCATAAGAATAGTTTAAATGTCTGTCAGACGTCCAAGAGAGAGAGAGAGAGAGGAAGTGATAATAATCATAAAGCACCTGCTCGGATTTCAAGGACGGAGAGCTGCTAGCGAATTTTCCTGCAGGAAGACATCGTTTTTTTTAGACGGTCTTCATTTGAACTCACCAGTGCATAAAGTACCTGCAAGGGTGTAGACGAAAGCTGTCCAACCGGATAGATAATGATAAAAATAAATGGTTAATGAAGCTAAACTGGGCAACTTTTAGACATTGAGACTACTGTCAAAAGTGACTCATTTTACATGAATCAATCCTATGTTAATGTACAATGGAACCAAAGTCTGAGACCTCACTAAAAACATGAGATTGCCACAGTAGTCTTTTCCCGAGTTATGTTCTATAGTCACACATTTTAGGAGGAAAATAAAGACTCAAAATTTGTTTGCATTAACAAGGGAAAATGCCATTTAAACCATGTTTTTAATGTCTGTAAATAAATGTGGATTTAATGGAAAACTTTACCTAACATGAGGGAAAACTCAAAGTGTATCTGATAATCATTTTTTACCTTCAGGAAAAAGCTGCACATGCTTTGCACCTGACCTCAGCACAAAGCAGAGGTACATGGTTGGAGTTCTCGGTTAAATCTTTGGCTGGCAACAGAAAAGGCATGTAAATACCACGAAATAGTCTTGAAAAAGTTATGTTTTACAGCAGAAGACTACTGTGACAACAACATTTATATTCCTTATTCATAACATATCCATTTTTACCAGATTTCATTATTGCTACAAGACAAAAAAACAAGAGAAATTGTTCAATACTGTTTAAATCATGAGCTCGAACGGATGTAAAAACATTGTGTGTGAGTTCCAGTGCATATCTGGTTCCAGTAAGCCCGAGTTTTTGGCTGACTCACATTTAACTTCAACGCTGCATTCTCCCCTCTGCTCTAGAAAAAACCTCCATAACCACATTTTACATTTCAGATATTTTACAAAAACAAAAACCTGCTCTTAATTTCCTGCTGTTGTGTGAGAGATAGGACAGAGGATGCCCTTGCAGCAGCAATTAGTGTGATGGACTACAGTATCAGATTGTAAATCGGACGTTATGATTGGCTGGAACATTTATAAAGAAGTCGGCCGTTTATATCGAACATTCAGTTATAGCTGCTCACCGTGACTCTTTATTTTGTATTTCCTGTAAATCACAGCCGGGAAAGAGATGGACAGAAATGTGGTTAAGTCATAATGTGTTGATAAATGGATGAACAAATGATCGTGTTTGCGGATGTGAGTGACACATACTGACTCCTTTATGTGGTTTAGAATAATTTTTTTATCACCTGATAATCATGCAGGACTTTTGGCTTTGAAAATTCAGCTTTGCTGTCACTGGATTAAATTGCAATACATTAAAACAGAAGAATATATAAGAATAGGCCTATATAAAAATAGAAAAGTTATTATAAATTGTTACAATATTTCACAGTGTTACTTTTTACTGTATTTGGATCAAATAAATGCAGCCTTGGTGAGAATAATAGACTTTT
The DNA here is from genome assembly GCF_963082965.1 of Carassius carassius. Lineage (NCBI taxonomy): Eukaryota > Metazoa > Chordata > Actinopteri > Cypriniformes > Cyprinidae > Carassius > Carassius carassius. The sequence continues at coordinate 21,897,796 of NC_081792.1, forward strand.
ATCTGAATTAATCAAACTTCTGACCAGTATTATATAAATATATACCCTGATATTTCCATTTTCAATGAAAATGAAAACAAAATACAAAACTGCTCTCAGATCAGTAGCTTGTGCTATAACACCTACATTAAGAGCCTCCCCTGAGATGTTGTTCATAGTGACTCCATCTTTGCTGGGTTTGGGAATCGTTTGCTCTTTAGCTCCTGGTACTGAGGCTTCACCATTTTATCTGTACTTTTCCGGTTCACCCAAAGCTGAAGGCCATGAATATGTCCATCTGACACATACATCTTAGCATGTATTACCCCACGACCTGCCGTCATCCACTAACACGACAGAAAACAAGAAATTATGTTTTATTCTATAGTATTCCTAATGGTAGACCTATCTGTTAGTAATTGCCAATAAACAGACTAACTTCTTGTTTCAGGAGCTTTGTGCACTGGTTAATGTCACTTCATGCTGAGCATGAGAGATCTTTATGAGCTTTTATTTCAGCGTTAAAATGAAACACTCCAGTTTTACAACAACAGCTTAATATGCCTAATGGAGCACTTTTCCTTCACCTTTTCCTTTTTCATTCTCACTCTCACTCAGGAAATTTCCACTCGTTCTGATGTTTAGCAGGACCTCTCAGGAAGCCACTGTGCACTAGATGGTTTGAGTTATGGAGTGAAACACTCAGCAGCTTTGTCCTTCTATGTGCTACTGGTACTTTCAGGGAGTCCCCGAGTGTTTGATGGTTAGGCTTTAGCCCCGGTAGCTAGAGGTTAGGTGTGAGCTGTAATTAAAGTAGTGAGGCCTAGACATATTAATAGCCCATTAAAACATTCCCTTAATGACCCAGGAGAAAGTGAGACAGCTTTACGACACGGGAAGTGCCCTTCGGGTATAAAAACTCTCAATCCATTTGATCTATGTGTGATGTGTATGGATATTACATCCTATTAAACGTAAATACATTATATTATAACTTAATTTAAATAATTTTAATTTAAATTGCTAATAATTTTTACAGTCTGCATATAAAACAAATAAAAAGGTGGCATTAATTCTATGTATATATATTTACATGTGGATATGTTTCACCCTCACATGAAATTCCTGGATTGTCCTTTCAAAAATAAATATTACTGCACCTTTTGTAATGTTTCATAATTCTGACAAAAATATGAATATGTCTAGTAAAGGCCTGTCATGCACCATAAAAAAGCATAGTTCTTCCAGGCCAAGAGGCTTGATGCTATGTGTCATAATCTAGATTTCCACATATTAAATAAACATGTATCCAATTAACAAAATCTGCCTGCAGCAGTTTCCCATTTGACCACTGAAAAAGCAAAAATGAATCTACATTTTCAGCTGAAGTGCATGGTTCGACATACAGCATGGATATATTGCATGCCATCTCCCACAGACAACGCTGCTCTCACGACAGGACAGCTCTAAGCACAGCTGTGATCATGAACAAACACACCTGCATATCTCAGGCAACATATAAGTCCAGTTCTGCTAATAATGCTCATAATATGAAGAATTAAAACTCTAGAACCTACAAAGAGAGCCCAAACTCGATGAGCAGACTGGACATTTATCCCTCACACCCTTGTTTTAATTTGCATATATCCTGACTAAATATACATGGCATATTGTTTGTCTGTGTTGCATAATGTATGACTGCAGAACAAACTACCACTCTAGAAGGAATAAATGTTTAGCCAGAATTTGGCTTTAGAGTCAGTTTCCAGCAAATCTCTGAATGCAAATATTAGAAAAATCCATTCATGATGGAAAGTGACACAGTCAGACTCATTCTCTTTAGTGAATGAGATGAAGTGAATGACATGAGAGTATATCTGTGCAGATGGCATAAGTAGACATCAAACTCTTTAAGGAAACAAGCCTAATGATTTCCACAGCCGCACAGTCCCACTTTCCATAGGAACAGTTTATGCCAGACACGTTGCCAAACAGTGATTAAACAAATTAGCACATCAAATGTTGTAAATAGATAATCAAGGAGACGAACTCAGAGGCTAAGGGAGTTGGACAGCTTTTCTTTAGTCAAGTTTCAGAAAATACTCTCAGGACCATTTCTGGTCAAAACACTGTCATTTTGAGGAAAGTGTTTTTAATGACTATACATCCTCTCACATTGAGTGAACAGAATTTGAGTGCTTAAATTGCCAAAAAGGATGGGAGTGTTTCACTGGACAATCTTTATATTTCTGCCGGCTTTGTTAAAATCGCTCTTTTTCTGTATTTGGACATGATATAATCAAGAAGTCCTTGAAAAGAGAAGAAAGAAGCTGAGCAAGAAACCCCAGTGGCTTTAGTTACATCACAGCATCAAACCAGGATTTGCTACTTTGGTTGCACATTGTTTTGGGGGAGGGGTGTTATCACTAGAGTGTATCTGATTGGATGAAACTGTATATAGTGCATGATGTGTCATCAATATTTTTAATTGGGTTTTTTTTTCCAGAAAACAAAGACTGTACACTTTAAATGTGTATATGTGCTAAAAGTGACGTTCAACATATCTGCTTGTTAAGTCTGACGTCACGCCTCACCGGGTCCAAACACGCTGCTCAGATGCCACGAGAAAACAACCTATGGTGCTAATGTACACTCACAATGTGATATAATACTACCAAAAAAAAAAGGTATCCTACCCTTTAACTCTATAGCGAAATCCCATATAGCGAGACAATGAAAATTTAAATAAATATATTTAAAAACTGTGTTTGGGATGCTAAAAGCACAGAGACTGTAGTGTACACCATAAGTTTGAAAGCATTTAGCTTAAATGGTTAAAATGAATGAACAGTGCGCATAAATGGCTATTGAGATCGTATTCTCAAGTGAAATGAGTTGAGATTTGGACCCAGAAACAGCATTTTTTGGTGCATTTGTTAGTAGGGTTGCCAACTGCAGAAAAGGAAAATAAGGAACAATCGAAGAAGAAGATTTTTGTCCTTCTTTCACAGGCGATTATCTTTAAAAAATGCATTCTCATCCTGAATGTAAATTTTCTCAGCAGTGCAGTGCAGCTCGTCCTCCTGATTTAGCTTCAGCACAATGTCCTTCAAGGCCTTTTGAGGTTGCACACAGATGCAGGAAATATTAGTCCCTTTGATAAACCACATCACTGTAATATTTTTTGGTTTGCATTTTTGTTTGTATATTTTCGTCTGACCATCTGTTCGTCTGTTGTAATGTCTTACAACAAAGTATAACATTTTTATGCTGTAATCAGGGATTGCCAAACTTTTAAGTCAGCCGAAGCACTTTGACCTAAAATATTTACTTGAAATTTCCTTTGAGATTTTACGATAACATTTCAGTAGTTGAATAACATGGGTTTGAACTTTTTCAAAGAGTATAGAATTTCAAAAACACATATTATGAAAATGGAGATGCAAATGTCAACACATGCTCTCCATTGCTGAATTATCTTATTAGATGGATCAGAGTGCACCAGCGTGTGATCGGAGGTGAGGGGTGTTCAGAGCAGTAAACTGACTTTTCCACAGTGATGTCCATTTTCCATAAGAATCCACCACTTTGAAGTGCAGCGGAGGACTTTACAGACATTTGGCCTCATTTTCTGTGTCAAACAGTCTGTAATTATAGGATACATGCATGGAAAAATAAACCAAAACGAGTTTGTTGTCCTTTTCAAAGACTCACTGGTTAGCGTTTTGTAGCGCACACATTTAGCTTTAGTTTGAATAGTAAAGTAATGCATTATTTTTCATTTTACAAGGAAATATCTGTTACTTTTTCCAATAAGTGATTCCAGATACTTTGTTTTCTCATATATTGACTGACAGCTCTGCTGTTAGCATGATGAGAGAAATCAGAAATAAGCATTTTGTGTGCTGTGTGAACATGAAGTTAAATGTCAACATGTATTTACTCATTTCCCTCGCACAAAAACAGATTCAGTATTCCTTCAAATTAATAAAAGCAGTCAAATGCAAACTGAAGACGTGATGCAAACATGTTAACAACACAAATATCCATTATGGATTTAATTCCATTTGACCTTCAATGATCAATCATACTAATAAACCGAAATGACTTTAGATAAACAAGACATTTGTGTTCCTTTTTAAGGCCAAGGCACATGAGAAAAAGTAACACGAAAGTAAAATAATGCATTACTTTCCATAAAAAGAAGACATGATGTACTGTGTGATGCTTTGCATAAAATTAAGCAGTATAATCCAAACTGTTTATTGAACTGTGCTAGCAATGCTGTCATTATAAAATTAAATATGTCTTTCAGAAAATGTATTCCTCTCAAGTAAGCTGCCACTTCGAACTGTACTTTTATGGGAAAAGAGCTTATTGTGTTTTCTGAACATATTCTTGACTCGCATTTGACTTTGCATTTTTTTCTGTCATAGACTTTTTTCTGTCATTCTTTAGTCCTTTTAACTGATATTCTTTGTGTTTCATACTAAAAGCTATTATTCAGGACTGAATATATATATATACATATATATATATATATATATATAGAGAGAGAGAGAGAGAGAGAGAGAGAGAGAGAGTTCAGGGTTAGGTTGGGAACTGTTCTGGATCTACTGTAAATCAATAAATAAGATATAAATGTCCACTAGAGGGAGGCATGGACATGTCCAACTTATTTGTCACTGTGTTTAGGGGGTTGTTAGTCCAGCTTATTGTCACTCTCTTTCTATTTTATTTCTTTCTCCATTCTTGTTAAAACTTTATAAATGCTACTTCCTACCCCTTTCTGTTTTAGTTCAATTTTTAAGCCTCCTTCGTACAGTAATCCATTAATATCCAGTCAAAGAGGATATGCTACTTTAGGATTTTTTTTACTTTTTAGTCTGAGGCTGGGCCCCATGTTACAAAAAATCTAGTCTTGCATAGCCAGACCATCAGACTGATGGCATAAGGTCTGAAATCCACAGCAGCTTTCACTGGCCCACCTGACTGACCTGTAAAACAATCAATTACAGTTTGTTTCGTTCAGCATCATGTTTAGGGACGTGAAGATGTAAAGTAGATGTCCTTGTTTTTGAGTGTTTTGTAAATGATGATTGATCAGTGCATATTTCTTTCCTGATTCAGACAAGAAGATGTATTCACGGAAGAAAGCAATATTATGGATAGAGTACTTGTTTAGCAAAAACACCTTGATTGATTTTCACTTCACAAAACATTCATTGATGGACCGTATTTCTCCAGAAACAGTCTACATCTTGGATGACCCAAGAGTGAATATAGAAAACAATTTTTGTTTTTATTTTTTGGTCTGAGCACACATACATCATATTACATCACCTTTCTGTTCGTCCCAAAGGCATGATGATAATTATTAGTGAGACTGAAGGACAGAGCTCAGTATTAAGTAAGTTTACTATTTCATAGTCTTATTCTCTAGGGTCATTCTGTGTCAACTAAACCAATGGTCTCCGGCTCAGATTTGTGATTTTGTTTAGACTTTTTTCTGAAGAAAGATGTGTAGCGATAAAAGCCAAAATATGAAAAGTAATGAATGTATATTTACAGAGTAACCTATCATTCTGTTTTGTAGAAGGAGGTCAAATGATAATTTTTACAGATTCAGAGACAAATTAAGGGGGGGGGGGTGACTTTAGAAAGATGGCAGCATCATTATGTTGTTTTCACACAGAGATCAGTAAGTCTGTTTAAGATGAACAAAGTTTTTACAGGTTTGGAATGACATGGGGGTAAGTGATTAATGACACATTTTTCATTTTGGGGTGGAATATCCCTTTAAGGCTCTATCTGGCCACATTTCAGCACTATTAGAATCTCAATGGCTCCAGGGGTAAATTATTAAATTGTATAGATTTTTTTTCAGTGGTCAAAACTCAAATATGGGTTACTTTGCATACAGCTGATCATTTTTTTCTCTCTATTTTCTTTACAAAAGGAATGTTTGAAGAACAAATAATGTTGAAACTAGAAATGTATCGTTTCCCTCTATCAAAGCAATTGCATTGCCCATACCAATCTCAGTTTCATATTATTTTTCCAAAGTTTGCGAAAGAGTCTGCATCTAAAAATATAGACATATTTGTTTTTGTCTGGATGACGTCTGTTGTAGGGTCTACATGATCAAATCAGAGGGGATCCTCTATTTTGATATGCCAGACTGCTAGCAAAGATGTCATCGTAAAATGAAAAAAAAAACTGATTTAAAAGTGTAGTTGATGCAGAAATTTTGTTAGTTATTCAGCCTCATATTGTTCCAAACCCAAAGAAGTTTTTTCTTCTGTGACTTTTTTTAATATATATATTCAAAATGTAATGCTAAAAGTAAAAAATAAATAAATACAATTTGAGGTAAACAGTTGTTGTACACTAGTCCACACTAAGGCAGTTCCTCTTTTACTGTAAATATCACCTTACATGAGTAAGTACAGTATAGGATCAGGCTATGGGATTGAAAACATGCACTGTTGTTCATGTGCAACCTTGTTTTCTTATTTTCTTAAAGTATTATATTAAGGTCACTTTCACTTGCTGTGAAATAGGTTTTATGCACTGAACAGTGGAAAAAAACTATGAAACCATGTGATGTTTCAAACAGGAAGGCAGTCTTAAATAGATGTACACTATCTGTTAACTAACCTAAATAAAGTTTCCTGTCAAAAGATCAGCTTGGTGAACCAGCTTTCAGGCACATTTGAGTCTTTGGTTTGCCATTGAGCAGCAGAGTTTATTATTCAACAAAGATTAATTAATACTGTGCCAAATGTATTTCTCACTGTTAATATTAGTTAAGGCATTGCCAAACGTTAACTAAAGATTATTGTATGTAAAGCATTTCCTTAGATGATGGGGCTTCGCAGATGACCTCATAATCAGCTCGCGTTCAAAGAATAGTATTTTTAACCCAGCATATTTTTTCAGCTGAGCTCATTTCTATGGTCGCCTATAGAAATGGGCGCAGCTGCAAATATGCAGTTCGTTGTGGAGAAGAGCATCTAGCACAATTTTTATTTTTGTTCTTTCCACAGAGAACGCATCGATTTAGCGGGTCAAACACTGTACCTATGGTAATATAATGCTTTAAACACATTTGTCTCATAAGTTTTTAATCTATAAACCCATCACCCGCTGGTCTGGTTTCATTTGTACAGAGGTGGGTAGAGTACCCAAAAACTGTACTCAAGTAAAAGTAAAAGTACTTCTAGAAATATTTACTCAAGTAAAAGTAAAAGTACTAGTCTTGAATAGTTACTTGAGTAAGAGTAAAAGAGTATCGGATAAAAAATCTACTCAAGTAGTTAGTTAGTAGTTACTTTGGGTCATATATACTGAGCCTATTTTTATTTAGATATATAGATAACATGTATGTAATGTATGTGTGTGTGTATAAATGTATACATTTAATCAGCCTTTACTCCAATTTATGTAATTTATTATAAAACCCTGTCTGTTTACTTAAGTAACAGATATAGGTGTCATGCCATAACATATTTTAATACGACTGACTTTATATTAAATGTGAATTTAACATTGAAAGTTAATGTGATATACATATTGCTACTAATCTTTCATTGTTCAGAAAGAGAGCAAATAACATTTACATTATTAAAGATCATTTTCACTGACAGTCTAGATTTCAATCACTCTCAGAAACTCCAATTAAAATCACTGAAACTGTTAACACTGTGAAATCAATATCTTAATTAAAGATTCGTACACACATCTGCACTTTGTTGTTTCTGACGAGAGAATTCGCCAGAAAGAGGTATCCAGTCAGTGAGCGAGTGAAGGAAGCACCGGCATTTTAGCGATGACTCATCTGAACGCCTCTGATTGGCCAATGCTTTAATAAGCTCAAAAGAATCATGTGTGATTGGTTATAATGCGCAGCGCTGTAAAAACACATCTATCTCTGGCTCAGCGCCAGCAAGCAATCACAGATCTGCTGATGATATGGCTTGCTGAACATACTCGCAACGGTGTGATTGTATTAAAATTAATAAAATCTTAATCGGCTATTTTTTGTCTTTTGGAAGCTGCATTCAACTTGACTCCCCTCTGTTATAATAAGCCACACACGTACAACAAACTAATGTCACAGTGGTATCGTGTATTGTAATCGAATGTAGCCCAAGTTATTACCTGTTGAACAGTAGACAGCACACGCGATGTTCATCTATTAAGGATCTCCAGCGCTAGCAAATAATAGCCTTTGCAGATTTGCTTTCAATTCAGTGCAGTTCCAGCCACGTTTTCAACGCTGCTGATGTTCTTAAACGTTACAACTCCGAGTGAACCACTTCAGACGCTCAGCGCGTGCGGCAAGGAACTGAACGACTCATTCAAACTGATTCATGAACCAATTCACTCGTTTGCCAATTGGTTTGATCAAGCCTTTGAACAGAATTGACTCAAAAGAATGAATCATTCGCGAATGGGCATCGCTCATTGTCCAGAGAAAAGTAGACGGCGCGTTTGGAATAAACTGAAGCATTTATAACATTTATTGCATTAAGATAAAGTAACGAGAGGAGCGTCGCCCACAGTAACGAAGTAAAAGTACAGATTTTTCCCCAAAAATTTACTCAAGTAAGAGTATAAAGTACCCATCTTCAAATATTCTCCGAAAAGTATTAGTTACCCCAAAAACTTACTCAAGTAAATGTAACGAAGTAAATGTAACTCGTTACTACCCACCTCTGCATTTGTAGGCGGTCCGGATTCAGTGCATTACATTTCATTTGGGAAATCCGATATATACTTTTAAAAATCTGAATGAGGTATGTTTCACTATTTTCAAATTTAACTTTCAAATTTAACATTATTTTCAAACACTCATGTCCTCATGTCGTTAACATAATTGTGGATGGGACTAACAGAAACTGACCAATCATTATTTTGACAAGTGTATGGAAAGCACCTATAGGAAAAGGGAGAAGGTATAAACTGCCTATAACTGACCATTAAAACTCACGTTAAATATATTTTAAAGCACATATATGAAGTCATAGTGAAACTATACATTTATAATTATTATCCTGTGATAAATAACATTCATCTGGAAAATTACCAGCTTCTCTGGGTAGGCCACAGCAGAAAATGGCCCAGCCGGGCCACCCATAGCTTTGCCACTGGTGCAGTGTGGTGGATAAGAAAATCTCACAGTAAGCCATCCATTATTTGCTGAATTGTATTACTGTCTTTCCCCATCTTTGTGATTACACTTTTATGTCCTTCCCCTACAACTCTATACTTCTCCCTTTCCAACCAACTCTAACACTGGTTTGGTGACGTCAGATCTAGCTTCCCCTTCCTACCATATGATCAGGTCAACTGGCTTTCAAAAGGCAGTGTTTCAGAGTCTGGACTCACACATCCTCATAATCGGCACTGAAATCATCATGGCAGAAGAGGTATGCAAATCTAATCTATAACTGATCAATGTCTATGTTAGTTGATAAATGTATCCAGTTGAAAACATTTGTGTGACATCTTATAGGGGAATCCTGTTCGTGGTGGTGTTATGTTGCTCCACACTGAAAAAGAAGGGAAACACTCATATGAAGTGAAAGGCTTTTTAAACCATAACAAAGGAATATTCGCGAGGTGAGATATCTATCTATCTATCTATCTATCTATCTATCTATCTATCTATCTATCTATCTATCTATCTATCTATCTATCTATCTATCTATCTATCTATCTATCTATCATCTGTCTGGCTGTCTGTTCATTCATCTATATATTCTTTTATTCAGCAAAGGAGATAAACTTATAATGATAAACAACAAAGATATGGAAGATTTGACTCCACAGGCATTTGCTAAGCTCCTGGCTGAAGGATCACTCTTACTTGTGAGTTTTATTTTCATAATGCACTCTCATGAGCAATTACCTCCTAAGGCGAAACTAAAAGTGCAAAAAAAAAAAAAGTGTTTTTTCTTATTTTTCGTCTTGTCAGCAAACTGTGATTGGTCACATGGACTTCACATGGACTGTCTGAGTTTTTCACACATTAAATACCATGAATAACATCATCATGGTTGATTTCTTTTAACTGCTTGGTGAATAAAACTCCTGTTTGAGCTAGATTGGCTTTTTTACATCAACTGTGCTGAGGTCAATAATTTCTCTCTTAGACCATACACCATTCGCCCAAAATCAAAATCGAAGAATGTGAATCTGAGGAAATCAGTGTCCATACAAAGGAGTCGACAGTCATGAGATTCAGCCTGATGATGGTAAGAGAGGAAGATCTAGAAGCCACTGTAATCGAACCAACGCCAGAGTGGGAAAGCAAAGACATTGAGGACGACTCTTTCATTGATGACACACTTCTGCTTGTCTCCATGGATGACACAAGGTTCATTATGATCATTGCTCGGGGCGGTGACCCTGACAACCCTTGCAACAGCTGTGGAGGGACAAATTGCCAATTTAATGAAGTTGTTGTCCTGCCTGCGAGAACTGAGATTACCCTTAGTAAGAAATGAATGTTGTTTTCATTGGCATTTTCATATTTATGTTTTATCCTTTTTTTTCCCAAGTTCTTAAATCTTATGATTGACATTCATAAAACTTAATACCACAGTAACACTGCAATAATGTTCATACAGATTTTAAGGAAAACATATGCTAAAATAAATGTGATTTTGTTTGATAGTTTAAAGTGGTATTCTTCCTCTGTTTTGTCAGATTCTTCAAGGATTTTGAAACAAGTCAGAGAGAAACATAATATGATTTTGAAGAGTTTCCTCATAGGAAAGTATGTCACCCCACAAAATCAGCAGATGTGTTTAAGTGACATCATGTCAGGTTGGTAATTAATATAAAATATAATAATAATATTGTTACAAACTGCAATATCTGAAACTACAAGATGGGGATCCAAAATGCAGTATTTATTAAGGTGTAATCCAAAACAATAGTATGTCCAATAAACAGGCAAGAGGTCATAAACACTGAGTAAACAGTCCAACACAAAACACCAGGCAAACAGGGTAATCCAGAAAACAGGCAGGGGTCAAGTTAAACAATAAAGCACTCAGAAATGCAGTAATAACACATTCAAGACTTTACAAGGACACAGGGAAATAGACAGGCCATAAATAGGTAACAAGGGGGAGGAGTTAATTAAACACCATGATAACTAATAAAGGAAACCATGACAACAAACAAGGCTGAGGGACAAACAGCAGATGAGACCGGGAAATAGAGTCTAGGATGGAGTGGGGAGGAGTGCCATCTGGTAGATGTCCAGGGCACTCCAGCTGGTGATTGTGACAAATAGTACATATATATATATATATATATATATATATTAATAATATTAGAATATATTTTTGTAAATAATTTGTTTAAGTTTTAGAACGTAAGTATGCTTAGAAGAGAAATATATAAACAAATACCAATTTGTGTCAGAATTTTTATTTTTTATTTAAATATTTTGATTTGATCCAAGTATATTCAGAAATTTATTTTGCAATACTTTTTGTTTTAGCAAATATCACCCTCTACTATTACACTGCCACCATCCCAGACATTAAAGGTGTTCCTGTTGTACTAAACTTCACTGACACAGAAAACTTCTTCTGCTGTACCTCCAAGCAAGGTGAAGATAAGAAGTTTTTAACAATCGTGGTAAGTTTATTATTATTATTATTATTATTATTAAGATGTATTAGATGTTTTTATTAGGTTTTTATATATCTTGACACCATTTACATTTTTTTTATTATAAGTGTGACTTATGCAGTCTATTCTTATGTGGAACTTATGGATGAACTGTTCCTTTAAGCTGAAACTAGACTTTTGTTTTGTTTTGTTTGCAGAGCCACAGTAAAAATGACCTTAAAAGCATCTGTCCTGATGACCGAGACAAATGGTCTCTTGTATTCTTCATGTCTAGTGGGAAGGACACTCTTCGGTATTTTGAATCAGCTCTTTATAGAGGATGGTTTATTTACACACAAAGTGTAGATGAAGTGAACATGAAAAAAGACAATGGTCAACGCGGTGACTTCTCATTCATAATTCTGAGTGATAAAAGGTCAGGTTAGAATTCAAGGTCTTGATATGATTGCTGGGAAGCTGAGAAATGTTCTCAAATTAACTTACATTTCAATATACATGTTTTGGATGAGTTAAAGGTTATGGTTGTCTTAACGGATGCAGCCTCTTCCAAAGAATGGTGTGTTTTACTGCCATCGCAGTAGTAAGTAGATATGTATCATACTGTTATACTGTCATCTTTTTATATTCAACTAATTTTAAAATGATGTTTTTAAACCAACACGTGTAATTCAAATTTACTTTTATTTCTAACTGTCCATAGTTACTTTTTTACTAGTAACATAATGCATCTAATTCTTGTATGTTATCAACAGTTTTTAGGCTACATTTATCTGTTTAAGCTGAAAGCTACTAACAACTTAGAAATGTTGCTTTTGACATATTTATGATTACTCACTTTAGGTGTGATTAATCGCTATTAATTTAAAAAACCTGTGCGAATGCTTAATTGCATTTTTTTTTAAATCCTCTCAGCTCTATCTTTAAATTGATAAAATATATGTTTTTACTTTTTTTTTAAATTAATTTTACTAATTCTGTGAAGGGAATTTTTTTAATTAATTATTATTATTATTTTATAAATAAAAGATTAATGAAACATTAATGAAATGTTATTGTCACGATCATGGACTTTCTGTTCCTTTTGTGTTTCCCTATTTTGGTCATGTTCCATTCCTCGTTTTGTTAATTGATTAATCCCCACCTGTTTTCATTCCCCTGATTACTTTCCTTGTCTTTAAAAACCCTGTCTGTTTAGTTCCCCCTTATCTGCTATTGACGTTAATGGAATGTTATACCTTATGTTTGAAGATTTGTGTTGGTTGTGCCCGTGTCTCCTGTGATAATTAAAATACTCTTTTGATTTCTACATTCCTCGTGCCTTTTGATTTCCACGCCAGCAGACATTTGTAGCAGTTATTATTTTAGGTCACTGACAGTTCCATGAAGTATGAAGAAGTTCCATTGTAAAAAAATAAGGGTAAGAATTGCATCATATTTCGTTATGTTTTTTCCACAAAACATTGATCCATTTCTTATGGGCTTCCCCAGCAGGGAGATCCCCACGTATACAAAAAAACCCCCCAAAACGGTAACATTTTCCCCCTCAATTAATTTCCCACCCAAATCTTATGCTGTGGTATACCCAGTCTCATCACTTCCTCTTCCTGCTGCAAAAAAGGTTAGTGACATTAAAAAAGCAACGTTCAAAGGCAGTGCTCACACTTCCTAGTGATAAGCGCTGAGCACAGATGGCAGAAGAGGTAAGCACTCTTGTAGCAATCTGTTATTTTGTAGTTGATGTAAACATAATTAAATATACATCAATTGATCATTGTGTATATTAGAGAATTAGTCTCTAATTTTTCAGTAAGGGAGATAACTCCAGATGATGACTAGTGCATTTTCTGATCTTTCTAGTTCACTCGTACTAAATGCGCTCTTTCACTTCTCTGTTCATTTAGCCAGTTAAAATTTTACAAGAAAGAGAAATGAAACTGAAATATTTAGTGCAATCTTTCTGCCTAGTCAGAAAACTTGATGATCATGTGGCCATGTGTTCTGGTTGGCATTTGAAACATACAGTATTTTTTCGGACTATAAGTTGCACCTGAGTATAAGTCGCATCAATCCAAAAATACGTCATGATGAGGAAAAAAACATATATAAGTCGCACTGGACTATAAATCGCATTTATTTAGAACCAAGAGAAAACATTACCGTCTACAGCCGCGAGAGGGCGCTCTATGCTGCTCAGTGTAGACTACAGGAGAACTGAGCAGCATCTCTGGCAGCATAGAGCGCCCTCTCGCGGCTGTAGACGGTAATTTTTTCTCCTGGTTAATTTCTCTCGGTTCATGTCAAATAAATTTTGATAAATAAGTCGCACCTGACTATAAGTCGCAGGACCAGCCAAACTATGAAAAAAAGTGCGACTTATAGTCCGGAAAATACGGTATATATTCTTTAACTGCATTAAACAAAATAGTCTCCTCTCATAGAATCTATATCATCCGAGCACTGAAGAAACAGAAGAGTGTGAATCTAAGGACACCCGATGCAATAAAAAGCAGAAATTCATAAGGTTCAGCCTGTCGATTGATGATACTGAGATGGGTGGGCATCAGGAGCCATCAGACCCACAACCAAAGAGAGAAGAGAAGGACATTGAGGATGACGGTTTCGATGATGACGATCTGCATCATGCCCTGGCTAACATGAGCTTGAATCTGGTTGTTGATGATGTTAACAACCCTTTCTGCAACTGTGATAGTCAGTTTAAAGAAAGTGTGATTGTGTCTGAGAAAGCTGATATTTCCTATAGTAAGAAATATTTCATAATGATTTATCCATCTCCATTTTTTTTCATTTTGAATGATCTGATGTTGAAATTTCCATTCCTTTCTGGTTGTAAAATTTGGCTGCCTTTTCAGTTACTGCACAAATTTGCAAAGTGATTAAAGAACAAGAGAGTTTATTCCTGAAGTCATGGGAAGGAGGCAAGTATGTTGCATCAAGACGAAATGAGATATGTTTGGAGAGCACCATGTCAGGTTTGCATCAAATAATGAAAATTTTGTAAACATCGTATTTTTATTATTTTCTTGTTATTTTAACATCACATTTTCCACAAATGTCCATTTTTTTTTTCAGCAAAAATTACCATCTATCGTCGCAACTTCACTGGCAGTGTCACCAATTATAAAGATGTTCCCATTGTGCTGAACTTCACAGGCACAGATAACTTCCTGTCCTGCGACAAACAAGGAGAGGAAAATATTTATTTAAAAGTTAAAGTAAGTTTTCTATAATCTCTGTTTCTTGATTTTGCATTTGTGTTTTGTTTTAGCAGGGTCTTCCTGGTCAAGTTCAGCAAACCAACTTTTACCATGTTTGTTTCAGGTGTACGACAGAAAAAAGATTTCTAATCATGACCCAGAAATATTATCCCTTATTTTCTACATGTCTCAAGACTATGATGGTCTCCGGTATTTTGAGTCGGCACGCTACAGAGGATGGTTCATGAACACTATAAATGATAATGCTGTGAAAATGCAAAAAGGAGCCAGAAGTTGCTTTGTCACTGAGTGAGATGACACCGAAATACACTGAATGTTAAATATACTATTTTCGTAGTATAAAAAATACATTGAATACTTTATCAGTGTATTTATAATATTAAACTTTATTTACATTTGCCTGTATAAGCTACTAGAAATATAAGTATTTGCATTAATTAGAGTAACTTTATAAATTAATCTAATTATGTGTTCATGTTCATTTCTGAACTTTAACATAATGCACTTAAATAAAACATTTGCAAACACACCAGAAATTGGATTTGTTTTTCTATTGGAAAACTAAATGTTTCCAAAAAGCATGCAGTGGTGTGGACACTTCTTTCATCGCTCTCCTTTCTGATTTTATTTTTGGAAACACCTATTTCTTTACAGTCCTGTTTGTTCAATGTCTTCCTCGAAGGCTTTGTTCAGTTCTCCATCATTTGAATTCTCATATGGGTTCACGGTCTCGTCAGCCTTTTTAGCTTTCCTGTAAAAAAAAAAAAAAAAAAAAGGAGTTTTGACAATGTAAGAAATTCAGTACCACACATGCGGTCAAACCTCGTGTGGATTTAATTCATGGTTTTTTTTTTTTCTTCTAATTTTTTAAGCCAATATTTTAATATTTCTGTTTAAATTACTTCATATAATATGTAACTTAGATGCTAAAAATATAGTTATTATGGCATTGTTCCATTGTCGGGTAATGTATTTTTTAAATATTGTCCACATTGCTATGATGATGCAGTTCTACCAAACATGTCAGTGTTTAATATGGACAAGAATGGCATAATCGTCATTGTCACTAATCTGCTTTTAATCATTCATGAGGTGTTTCTCATGCAGTACTTACTTCTTCCTGTTTAATATCCCTGTGGTAATGAGGTAGATCCCCCCAAACAGAGTTACACCCATTACCACTCCAAATACCACCAGCCAAACTGTAATTTTTTCCTCTTTTGGCGGAGCTAATGTTGCCTGCAACCCAACAAATTCCAATGTTTCATCATTGAGTAAAAATGCACCGTTGATGCGTTCTCTGGACAGCCTGTGAAGAGATAATAAGGGAAATTCTGTGACTGAAACAACTGCTCAAGTTCCTCTTAATTACGTCATATATATATATATATATATATATATATATATATATATGTCAGTGGTCAAAATGTTATGGTTATAATATATATTTAAAAGTAATGATTCAAATATTCTAAAATTATTATAAACCATATTTAATATTTTTATTTCTATATTTTTATATAGTGTGGTTTCATGAAATACCAGATAGCTGCCTCCACATCTGCCTTAGGAATGAGTGTGTCTGGTTTGGTTGGATCCATCACAACAAAATAAAAGGAGATTCTGGCCGTTTCTTTGTATGTGTCGATATTCTCTGGCCTGTGTGCAACAAATAAGTTGTGCAATGTCACAATTTCAAGATGACAATTATTCAATCACTCTGAAATGTGCAATTAGGCGAGCATAAGAAGTGATGATACTTACATGAAATCTATTTTTATTCCCTTTTCTTCCAAATAGTACTGGCGCATGGCAAAGGCCATAGTGGACTTAAAGAGATACATTTCATTTTTATTCCAAGTGTACTGGAGATAAAAAATGACAGTAATTAGCACATTAGGCACATTCCTTTTGTAGATTCATTATGTTTGTTAAAAATTAAAAGAGACTTACTGCATCATCTCCCATTGCAGATTTTAGGCTTATTCTGACTTTGAATGCATTTGCATCTGCTGTATTTATATAGGATGCCACGAGTTAGTTAATATACCCATAAACAAAAAAAATCAACATACAGTATGTTGGCATATCAATGCTGGAAATGTATTGATGGATAAAGGTAATATAATTTAACCAATAGCTGAATTTATTTTAAGAATCCACATAAATTACAAATGTTTTGTAAAAATGTAAAACTGACTTGGGTTAATATTGACATTCCAGCCAGGCACTCTGTTGTTCTTTTGGTTCTCTTCCTTCAGCCACTCCATGAGAGTGTTGAAGTAATGTAGCAGTGGCTGAGAGTCCATCTTCGTGGTTCCTGCAACATCTTCCAGAGCACGAGTCCAAGACATGGATCTGCCTAACTCAAGCATATGCCTGTGGACCAAAATATGGGTTTGTTTATAACAGTTAGGTTTATCCTAATATGAAAGACTACAGGAGTTATTAATAGAACATACCATTTATCAAAAAGCAATATCAAAAATATCAAAGCATTCTGCATACCTGAGTTTGTTACCAGCTTTGGTTGAGTTTGTAATGTCACATTTGTAAAGGGGACCAGTGTGGCCAGCTGCCTCACATAAGGCCTCTTGAAACTGGAACTGATATATGGTTCTAGTGAAGTACCTATTGGAGAAACAAGATATGGATATGGCAGTTAGCCTATATACATCGAAATATTTATATTATATTATTTCTTGCTATTATCAATCCATTTATGTTAAAATTAAGCAATACCAAATTTTTATAGAGATGTCACTATAGAATTATTTAGTAAGATTACCTGATAAAGGAATAATCTCCAGACACATGGAAAAGTGCAGGTGGGTCACAGTACGACTCATCTCTGGGCACAGCCTCACCCACTCCAACTAGTTCTCTCCTGCGGTAATAAAAAGAAATATGTTGTGATGGGCCAGAGAGTCTGGATGTAAATGAGTTAGAGTTCACAATGTTTGGATTCTGATTATCTTTCATATGTTTTCTGTCACTTACTTCATTTGCCACCAGCGGAGCATCCACTCATCCTTTGGGATGGTCTCTTTGAAGACTTGCCACCTCCATTCCTCTAACATGTAGGTGAAGGGAAGAGTGGCCACAATGGTGAGGGCCTGCTTCATGAGGAAGTTGATATCTGTCTCTGTGAATACAAAAATAAATAAATAATTATTATTATTTTATTTTTTTTAGGTTTTGGTAAAGAATGTTCTTCATCATAGTTATAGTGCAATTGCTCTTTACCATAGTCCTGTTTGAAGTCAGGAGGTAGAAGACCCAGTGACTGCAGGTGAGAAGGAGTGGCAGCGGAAAGGGACATGATCTCTCCCACGGCCTCATGGAAACCTTCATTAGCCCCATCTCTTAGCAAATATGAGTGGTTGCGGTAAGCCATTTGGTACTGGTTATGACCCATTTCATGGTGAACAGTTAGGAAATCGTCCATGTTCACTTTAGTGCACATTTTGATTCTGTAATAAATAACAACAGTGTTGCTCTCAATAAGTTTGCTATTTATTGCTCGAAATGAGAACAGCAACTAAAATGAAAAATGGCTATTCTATTTAACTGTTTGGTACATTAAAGTATCCTGAAAAAAAACGTTTCACAGTTTCCAAAAAAAATATTAGGCAGCACAACTGTTGTCACCATCAATACTAATAAGAAATGTTTATTGAGCACCAAACCAGCATGAATGATCATGTGACACTGAAGACCAGAGTAATGGCTACTGAAAATTCAGCTTTGCCATCACAAGAATAAATTACATGTAAAATATATTAAAATAGAAAACTTAATTTTCAATAGTAATAATATTTCATGATATTATAGGTTTTTTTCTGTATTTTTGATCAAATAATTGCAGCCTCTGCATGGTAAAGTGACTTAAAAGCAATCAGTTATTTATGGAAAAACATCAAAAGGAAATATTATTTGAAATAATTTAAAATAATTCAGTTGTTTAAAATTATTATCTTATCTAATCAGTTAATCATTACCAAACATTTTCACCCAGTGTAACAACATTATCAGCCCCACCTGAAGTCCTCTCTGTTTCCCATGTCCCAAGCGGTAGGGTGGCACACCACATCTCTTCCTTCAGGCTTAATAAACATTGAGTTTGTCCAGAAGTTGTCAAACATTTCAGACATGTTTACAGACACAAAGAATTTTTCTGCCTCTTTAAAGAGGCGCAGTTCATCCCAGTCCTGAAACGGTATCAAATAATAAATAAAATGTATATAATAAATATATACTTTTTTACTGCTCCAGGCTAAAGAACAAAATGATTAATAGCATAGATAACATGTCATTTTTAGACCTTTAGACTTTAGACCTTTAGCCTGGACTTTTAAACATATATGAAGATAAAAGATAAAACCTTGGAGATAAAAAAAGATGTTTTGCTTAGAACAAAAAGTTGAGATTAGAAATGAAAATGATCGCATGTCTTACCTGGGCCACCATTTCAGAGCTCACATCGATATCAGGCTTTTCTGGATAAGGGATCATGAGAGGATACAAGTTGGTCCAAAACCGTCCCCACATATCACCTGAATGTGAAAGTCAGAAAATGTCACCATTATCCTCACATTTGATATTAAACAACACTATATACTTAAAGGATGTATTTATTAAAGTATATGTCATTTAACATCACTGTGTGCTAATTAAGAAAATCACTTCATAATGTCCAGTATATTACCAAGCAGATGTGCTGGAAGGCAAGCGTCAGAGGCGATGTGACCAGGATAGACATCTTGCAGTTTTGCTCTCACATAAGCATGAAGCTCTTTGTACAAAGGTAAAATCTGGAACATCACAGTAAGAGTGAGTTTTCTAAATCAAAAGAAAAACAGTCTTCACTCTTAAATATAAAGGTTTTTTGTTTTGCCCCATGACGGTTGCACGAAGAACATTTAACTTCCATGGAACCTTTGCACAAAAGGTTCTTTCTAATGGAAAAGGGTGCTTCAGTTTTTTTTCAGACTTTAAAGAACCATTTACTGAAAGGTTCTTTGGGGAACCAAAAATCTATGGCATCGCTGCAAAACTTCATTTTTAAGAGTGTGTGACTTGTTTTGACTTTCTTTCACCAACCTCCTGGTAAATGCGCCTAGCGTCTTCCATAACTTGGTCTCTGGAGTAACTGTATTTAGGTTCATCTATGGTTTCATAATCCCCCCTCCAGTAATCTCCATGGTCTTCATAATCTTTAATGAAAGATGTGAAAAATCTTGAACTTTGTGACCACCACATCAGCTGTCCATACAATCACAGCAGTAAAAGCAAAAGCATAATATTATCATTTGGGATTATTTAAAGCCTATGTCATAAAGTTAAGAAGAGAGCTAATACTGTTGAGTTTGGCGGCTTCGTTCTTCAGGTCCACATATTTCTCATACAGGGGTCTCATCTTCATCCCTGAGGCAACTCTCCAGCCCTCCCACACGTGGAGACGCTCATCATAGTCCCTGCTGTTTGCCATAATACTCTCTAGGCCTAGTAAATAAAAAATATATTGAAGTTAGGTAAATTGGGCCACTGATTTAAATTCAAATGTGCATTTATAGTACATGTGGTGTATGCTTTGATGAGTTCCCTGGGACCCTCACATTGCTAGCAGTGAGATCTAGTAACACCATACATGGTACTCAATTTGGTTTTGGGTTGCCAAGAATTTTTCATAAAAAGTCTCTTATGCTCAGCAAGGCTGAATACATTTAACAAAAAATTTAGTAAAATAATAATATTGTAAATATAAGCAGCCAAAGCAATCTTTGGTGTGACACGATGCTTTAGAAATCATTCAAATATGCTGATTTGCTGCTCAAGAAACATTTCTTCTTATTATAAATGTTGAAAACAGTTATGGTGCTTAAAATTTTTGGGGGAAATCATGATACTTTTTCACCAGTATTTTTTTATGAGTTTGACAGTTCGCTTTTTCAGGTTTCTTTTTTCTTTATTGCGTTTATGAATGAACACCAATAATAGAAGCCTTTCAGACAGACTCTTTTATTATTGTAAATATGGAAACAAGGTTTATGGTTTATGATCCTGAGATTTCCCTTTATCATTTGGGTGGTGATAAATGAAAAACTTGACATTACCTGGCTCCAAAGTCTGACAGTTAGTGAGGTCGTCAATTTTGCACACAGTCGCTGTGTTGTAAATAGTGCTCATCTGTGACATGATGTTCCTCAGCTGCGATGCATAAGGCAACACATTTAGTTTCAACACATTTGCCATATTACCACAGAAGAAGTGAAACTCTACATGTACCGTAGTATGAAAGCGAATTTAAATGTCTGGATGACATTATGTAAAAAAATCTATGTAATACTTACTTCACTAGCCTTGTCCGGTGAAAGCGCCCCTGATCCTTTATCTTGGAGCTTTTGAAGCTGAATTTTAATCAGTGGATCAGATATTTGATCAATGGGGTAGGCACTGGATTCCTCAGACATCTTACTGAAGTACTCACTCCAGATTGCATATGCTTCAGCCTGAAGAGAATTGAAGAGAACTTGTGATGAACACCCATATCCAGTTACTATTGCTGTTGTTCAATTCATATTTTCCCCAAATATGGGATAGTTTAGGATTTTAATAGTTAAACAGGTTAAAACTGTTTGCAAAAGATAGAAAAAAGATGCACAACTTGTCTTGAACAGTTATTTTAATTATGAATATTTTGAATTCATAATTAAAAATCCAGTTATTTTGAATATTATGAATATTTTGCCAAAAAATGAGATATTTGGTGCTTTCTATAGTTGGATGGGTTGAAATCTGATTGCAAAAGAGGCTTCAAAGATACACAAACGAAACTCTTACCTCTTTATCTGCATTTTCCTGGGAAATATCTGTGTTGTAAGCCCAGGATGCAAGGGAATACTGGTACACAAGATTGGAGGCCTCCTCATCAAATTTCTTTAAGAATTCCCTTGCTCTATCCTCCACGGTCTGAGAACAGGCCAAAGAGGCCATAGCCAAAAGCAAGAGCCAGCGAGCAAACATCGCAACAGCACTTGTCCCACCAACACTGACACTGCTGTTTTCCCCATGTATAGTTTTATCAAAGACACTCAATTGCTGTGCCCTTTGACCAGTGCCATAACCTAATGGTGCAACCCTGTGATTGAATGCAGGTGGGATGGTTCCAGGAAGGAGTGTCTCTGGATGTTGTTGCATTATATATC
This sequence comes from Carassius carassius, assembly GCF_963082965.1. Lineage (NCBI taxonomy): Eukaryota > Metazoa > Chordata > Actinopteri > Cypriniformes > Cyprinidae > Carassius > Carassius carassius. The sequence goes on from NC_081792.1 coordinate 21,919,874, forward strand.
TTACGCTAAAATTACCATATTTATATTTATATTTGCCATTATGATGCCAGAGCATTTTGGATGGTTGCACAGGTTTTCTAAGTGGTTGATAGCAGTTGCTTGTTGGTTGCTGCAGGATTCTGGGATGTTATTTACTAGCCACGATCTTAAAGTCTTATATTCTCATTCCTTGTTATGGCTCAGGTCCTTCCTTTATTGTGATATTATTGTAAATCAGATTGCTTAAGTAACATCACAAATGATAAAAGGAAGCAAATTAAACAAAATATAATATTGTTTCAGTATGACTCAGTGATTGATGAAAATTATTACTATTATAACAGATTTACAATTTCAGTTTCACATTACTATTTACTACATTACTATTTACCGGCCTGGTATTCATTACTGAACGCTAAAGCAAAATACACCAAAAATACAGATTTTTGTAAAGAGCAGACTTGTGCTCTTTACTTTGAGCGGTAAGTCCATTGTGCAAACATAATCTAGGCCTATAAAAGCATAAATAACTGTGCCTGTGACGGCTAATAAAGATCTTTATCAATATAAACTGATGACTCAGAGTTTCATAGTTAAATTATACCATAAAATATTAAATGATAAATTCGATTGAACAGCATGATATTAGAGTTGGAACACGAGGAACATAGATGACTATTTTAAATTTCATCTGGAATGGTTCCATTAACTATTAAAACCGAATAGTAATAGTAATTTTGCAATAGTCTCACTGTAATTTAGAGGCTTTACAAACCCCACCTTCACATTCACAATTACTAAACAAAATGTCCAGACAAACATTCAGTATTCAGCTTCAACATTCAGAGTAAGTAGACTGCTAACGGAGCGGTTTAATCTGTTTATTTGACCTCATCCATGAATCAGAGATTTGCCTTTTATCTTTTGTGGTTTTTATGTGGGTGTTTTTTAAGCGAGGTTGAGTTATGGTACAATATCGTTGTCATCACTTATAAAACATGATTAAATGTTAACCAAAAATAAATAAATAAATTCAAATACATAGTTGCATAATATGACCACCAGATGGTGATATTTCTTTTTACGCTTTGAATTTTAGCTGCTGCACAGATTCCACCACGAGAGGCTGCTCGCCACACAGGGTGTGCATCATATGATGGTAAAATATTCAATATGTTACGTCCCCCTCTGTGTCTAGGGGTGACAAGGGGAGTAACATATGCAAAATTAACAATTGTGTCAGTGAACCTGCAAACAAAATAGTGAGAGAGAGTTGACTATCTGTAATCCCAGCACTCACACTCATGAGATTTTATTTACAATTTGAAGTCTTTGTACAGCATTAAAGGGTAAGGGGAAATTAGAGGTTTAACAATATGGATAATTCAAAAAGAATGAATAAGACGCTTGTAGCTTCAGGAGGGGGTTAAGGCCAAAATAACAAACAAAAAAGGGGATGCTAACTGAAACAAAGTAATCTAACTTACCTAGCAAAGAAAACATCAAAATCAACAACATGTCTCTTCCCTGACTTCCTCACTGTTCCACAAAACCAGGAGAAAAGCATACGTTGATAAAATAAAAGTGGCACCCACCTCCTTACGGGCAGAAGAAAAAAAGAAACAAATTTCTAATCACTACAGCCAGTACAACAGGCTGTCTTGAAGATACACTACAGGCCCTGATCACACAATAGCAATCAAATACAACAGGCTTTCTTAAAGCAGCACCACTGCTTAAACCACCAACTGGGAAAACAGACAAGCCAAACTCTCTCTGGTGAAATGTCCGTTCCCTCGGTTTAAATACAAGCTCCGCTCCACAGCTCTGACGAGGAACAGGTGACATCAATTAGGTCTTCTGTGAGAGGACAGGGAGGAACAGAGGAAAACCAGCAAAAAAAACTACACCTCCCAACAGGATGTCAAGCATCAATGAAGCACAGTTACATATGGAGTTAACACACAGCATTAACAGCAACAATGACATATAACATGTATAAGAAAGTAAACCAAACAACTTGTAATCACGGTAGACTCTGCGTACATGATGGAATATCATACATCGCACAAGTTATTTTGCAAAAAAAAAATACATTTATCCAGATTAAATGTTATTTGGGCTAAAAGTGGGTTCCACATAGCCGGACTATATCGGGTCTATATTTAACCCAGACGTTGAAATGACGGCTATTGCTTGCTGGGACATTTTAGGAGGTAACAAATATAATAATCTTTTTAATTTAAGAATAGATTGTACATTCTGAAAAACTCAAGAGTAACTCCTTGGTTATTTTCAACAGCTTTTACTTCACGTATATGTCCATACCACTATACTAACCATTCAGCTCAGCTTGTGTCTTGTTAAGCCCTAAACATATCTGTGCAAAAGGCGATAAAGAGAGCAACAGAATGCTGCTGCATTGAATCTGTTGAGGACTTTGATTTTGAAATACGCGCATCACGTATCGGTACGTGTGCGCGCATACGTGCAGACGTCAGTATGAACCAATTGACAGTCTGTGTCTGTGACATTTTAGCGATCGGTCTCTCTGCATAACGAGTGCCAGAAACGTTCATTATCATTTATCAGCCTCAGCTTGACTGTATTTGTGCCGTGTGCGTCCTGTAGGAGAATAAACCACACACATCCACAAACTTGTATGCATATGTCCAGCACATATCTACAATACATCAAGCTCTCATCCTTTGATAATCATTCAGCCTGCCGTGAGTCAAACCAACTGCAGTAAAGATCACACAGTGGATAGCCTGTACATTTCATTCCCTTCTGGAAGTATATAACTTGCACTTGATTCAGCTCCATCATCTCGACGTTCTCGGATGCTGCCATTACAGAGATTGAACAGAGCTAAGAATATTCATCTAATCTGAGTATTATACAGCAGCCCGTTGACTGAACAAAATACCCAAACCTCTCATCGTGACCAAGCTCATATTACAGTATCCTGACATTTAACAACTGCAGTTTATGTAAAGGCTGTCTCCCTCACTAATGTTAATCATCATACTTTATGATTATTAAACATATTGAAACTGATGCTCTGCGTGTTCTGACCGACACACCTGGTTCACTACTATACCTTGCTAGCCTTAGTAATTCAGATAGCTCTTTGCTACATTAAGTGGTCCTTCGAGCCGGATTAGTAGCTGTGCTGGGAGCATGCAGCAGAGTGTTGGAGTATCAGAGGCCGTGTCCACCCGGCCTAAGCGTTTAATCAGACAGCCCTCTTATTTGAAAGACTATGAGGTCAGTGCTATGCATTACCAGAGACAGAGTTCAGTGGCACCGCCCACACCAAGAGAAAGCCAAAGCTCACAATCTCATGTGACATGGAATGAGCTTTACCCGCCTCCAGATGATAACTCTCTTCGAGGAGCTTCGAGGAGAGCTTCCTAGACACTTCCAGACAGTCTTACACCCCTATGCCTTACAGAGCAGAGGGAGTACCACAGAGCAGGTTACTGAGTGAGAGTATGCGGTATGATTCAGTTTCACATCATGATACTAGAGAGGGTAAAATGACAGCCTCAGCCAGAGCGCCATTAGCAGTACAGCGAGATCAGTCCAGAGAGAGATGGCCAATGCCACCCCTTGCTATATCGGATGACTTTCAGGCTTCAGAGGCAGAGGAGCATAATGAAGAGTTACCTCCCCCGCCGTGGCCTTCAACAGATTACCCTCCGATGTGTGCAGTTGGTGAAGAAATGCGAGTGATCAATGTCTTGGTTGGATGATGAGCGAGTTGCAGCTCATGAAAGATAGTGTGGCCTCTAATATCTTGACTCCCACTCATTCTCACTCCACCCCGAGAGTAGTAGGCCCTTCCCAGACTAGCGGAGGGTTTGATCAGTACAATGCCAAGGGTTTTACTCCAAGGCCAGCAACTTATTCTACTGTTTCACATCCACCCCCTGTTTATTATTCAGATGTGGGCTCTGCACGGAGGAGTGGAGTCCGACCTGGCATGAATCAGTCATACCCTACTCGAAGTACACATCTCTACCCTGGGTCAGTGACGCTGGTAGGGGAGTACCGGGGGCCTACGCCGAAGATTCCCTTTTTCATCCGTAATGACCCGATGGAGTTCTCTCGTCTGAAGTTAGCCCTAACTAATCTGTTACCGGCCGATGCTTCAGAGCTTTTTAAGTACCAGATTCTGGTGGATCATGTAAAGCTAGATGAAGCGTGTCTCATTTCAGACTCCTTTATTAATTCACCTATGCCATATACCGACACAATGATCGCCTTAACAGAGAAGTTTGGACAGCTGCATCAAGTCGCCTTGAAGAGGATCGCTGCAGTGATGGATTCACCTGAGGTGAGAAGAGGAGATATAGCTGCCTTTGAGAGGTTTTCTCTGCAAGTGCAGTCGCTTGTGGGTATGCTGCAGACGTTAGGTCCAGATGGGGAGGTTGAATTACGATGTGGCTCACATGTTGCTCGATTGCTCACCAAGCTTCCACCAGAGATGCGAGCAGACTTCCGTCGTCAGATGTTCCAGCATCCTGGTCACACGCATACATTGCTGGACCTTGCAAGATGGTTACGTTACGAGTCATGGTGCCAAGGCTATGACTCCACTTCAGGTGTCGGTGGCCAGGGAACATCAGGCTATCGAGTTGAGAGGAAACGCAGCAGACCAGCAGCTACAGTGTTGCATGGATCGGAGAGTGGACAGGGCAGAGCGGTTAAAACGGAAGGCCCTTCAGTGCAGCAACGGAAGACCAGAGTAAGGCCGTACTGCCCATTTTGTGAGTGTACAGAACACTTCCTCAATAAATGTCCAGCTATACAGAAGCTCACGAGAGAGGAGGTTATTGAATGGATAAGGATCAATAAGAGATGTTGGAGATGTGCCAGAGCACATATAGCGGCCCAGTGTGATCTTAAGAGGTTATGTGATGTGTGTAATGGGAGGCACTTGAGAGTTTTGCATGATGCCAACTCACGCTCTTCAGCCGAGCCGCTGAAATCTGAGAGTTGCCTGGTGAGTACCAGCACAGACGTTCTTTATGTAGATCGGCCCTCGGTTACTTCTCGTGTACTGTTGAAAGTTGTAAGAGTATTACTGCGCAATGGAGGCAGAACGTTAGACACCTATGCGATTCTAGATGATGGGTCAGAACGCACAATGCTCCTCCCAGAAGCAGTTGACATCTTAAACTTGCAGAAGAAGCCAGAAGAGCTCGCCCTCCGTACCATCCGTCAGGAAGTTCAGACACTTCGAGGATATGCTGTCTCATTCACTATATCGCCCTTGCAAATCCCAAGAGGAACTTTCGGATTAGGGAAGCGTTCACCTCACAGCGCTTGGGTCTAGCAGACCATTCCTATCCAGTGGCCAGTTTGAAGAGAAGGTATAAGCACTTGGCTGACCTCCCCCTGGAGTCATTTGAAAGGGTTAAGCCACTCATTCTGATTGGAGCAGACTATCCGAATTTACTTACCCCTGTTGAGCCGGTGAGATTGGGCCCTCCAGGAGGACCTGCAGCCATTCGCACAAGGCTGGGATGGACGCTCCAAGGGCCAGCACATTTCACACAATGGATGTCCCCTACTCAACAATGTCTTCTGACTGGTGTTTCGAGCCAAACAGGAGAGGAGAGGCTTTGGAAGATGGATATCTTGCCATATCAGAGCAGTAAGCTGGCTATGCGATCGAAGCAGGATAGAGAAGCCGTGGAGCTGTTGGAAGCCAGGACTCAACGAGTGCAAATTGGAAACATTCTTAGATATGCAACGCCGTTGTTACGGAAGCCGAATGTTCCCCCACTTAGAGCGCCTATCAAAGCCGTCCTACCTAACCTCCGGAGTCTTGAAAGACGCTTGGGTCAGGACCCATTACGAGCACAGGAGCATAGTGCAGCGATCCACAAGTTAGTGGAAGGTGGAGCAGTCAAGGAAGTTGACCCCAAAGAGACCTCTACTACAGATGAATCGTGGTACATTCCACACCATGTTGTGAGCCACAACGGGAAGAATCGTTTGGTCTTCAACTGTTCCTTCAAGTTCCAAGGTACAAGTCTGAATGACACACTCCCTCCTGGTCCTACGCTTGGCCCCTCACTCCTGGGAGTACTGTTGCGCATTAGGGAACACGCGGTAGCAGTCAGTGGCGACATTCAAGCAATGTTCCATCAGGTTCGACTCCTACCGGATGATAGGTCACTTCTTAGATTCATATGGCGTGATATGAGACGGGATGAAAGCCCTGATGTCTACGAGTGGCAAGTCTTACCCTTCGGTACTGCCTGCTCACCATGCTGTGCCACTTTTGCTCTTCAGATGCATGCAAGAGATCATCCTGGGCCAGGAGGGGTTGTGACACATTCAGTGGAACACTGCTTTTATGTGGACAATTGTCTCCAGAGTGTGCCCACTACAGACGAAGCCAAAGTGTTGGTTGACAGTCTCAGGTCAGTGTTATCCTCTGGAGGGTTTGAGATCAGGCAATGGGCTTGCAATAAGCCAGAAGTTCTTCAGCACCTCCCAACAGAAGCAAGGTCAGATAACATGGAGGTATGGCTCTCAAAGAATGAGTCTGGATTGTCAGAACCGATCCTTGGGCTCAGTTGGCAGTGGGAGACAGACACCTTAGGCTACAAGAGCCGAACTCTACAGTACACATCCCTGACCATGAGAAATGTCTATAAAGTGGTCGCCAGACAATACGACCCCCTGGGATTTATAGCACCCTACACAACTCGCGCCAAGCTGATTGTCCAAAGCATGTGGGACAAACCGCGTGATTGGGACGACCCCCTCTTACCCGCAGACTTGCAACGGACATGGATGGAGTGGGAATCAGAGTTGCCTTTGTTGTTGAGTATTTCGCTGCCCAGACCTTATGCTCCCACTCATACCCAACAGGAGATCGCCTCTCGGCAGATTCATGTGTTTAGTGATGCCTCCGAAAAAGCTTATGGGTCAGTGTCTTACATGAGGACAGAAGACACTCAGGGTAGAGTCTATTTGGCTTTCATAGCAGCCAGATCCAGAGTAGCACCCCGCAAACAGCATTCTGTTCCCCGTCTTGAACTTTATGGTGCCTTGACAGCAGCTCAACTTGCTAAGACCATAGAGAGAGAGCTGACAGTGAAGTTGGATCAGATTGTTCTTTGGAGTGACTCGACGACAGTGCTGACATGGTTGCGGTCTGAGTCATGCCGCTTCAAGGTGTTCGTGGGTACTCGCGTGGCAGAGATCCAGGAGCTCACAGCGGGGTGTACCTGGCGCTATGTGGACTCTGCACAGAACCCAGCCGACGATGTCACCAGGGGAAAGACCTTAGCGGAATTAGGCACACCCAATCGTTGGAGTCAAGGCCCATCCTTCCTCCTTAAAAGACCTGCTGAATGGCCATCCTAGCCGGGAGAGGTGTCAGGACTTGATACCTCAGAATACAGGAAGCCAACTTCATGTGGAGTGGTATGCAGTGTGGATGGAAAAGAAGCCACTCTAGGCCAGTCATTCTCATCTTGGAAAGCTCTGGTAGAGGCAGTAGCAGAGGAGGCTCATGGGGCGGCTGGCCTGAAGAAGCCCTTGTCTGCAGAGGACTATCGGCAAGCAGAGTTGACGGTTTTCCGTAGAAGTCAATCAGAGTGCTTTGCAGAGGAGCTGAGTCGTCTCAAAGCTGGAAGGATGGTATGTCGGAGTAGCCGGCTCCTTACCCTCTCCCCAGAGCTAGACTCGGTGGAGGGAGTGATTCGAGTAGGAGGTAGACTCCGACGTGCAGAGTTGCTAGACCCAGCGTTCAAACATCCCATTCTTTTGGACCCTTCATACTGGACAACTAAGCTGCTTATCCAGGATTATGATGCACGTTTGTGTCACCCAGGAACAGAGCGGGTCTTCGCAGAAATACGGCGTCACTTCTGGATCCTCCGAGGTAGAGAAGCGATTAAGAGGGTTCAGCATCAATGTCAAGAGAGCAGGAGATGGAAGTCTAGGCCATCAATCCCGAAGATGTCTGATTTACCAGTAGCCCGTTTACGGTTATACAAGCCAGCGTTCTACTCGACTGGAGTAGATTGTTTTGGACCGTTCAAAGTCAAATTGGGGAGGCGTTCAGAAAAGAGATGGGGTATCATTTATAAGTGCCTCACCACCCGAGCAGTGCACTTGGACCTCACACACGGGATGGATGCCGACTCCTTTTAGAATTTTAGAGGAGGCGAGAAGGAGCTCAGTGAATGCTTCCGCAGTATGTCCTCAGATCTCAGACAACTTCTTGCCAAACAGAAGATTGACTTCCATTTCAATCCTCCTGCCGCACCTCATTTTGGGGGTACGTGGGAGCGGGAAATCAAGTCTGTCAAGGCAGCTTTGTACACAGTCATAGGAGTTCAGCCAATCTCTGAAGAGGTACTGCACACAGTTCTACTCGAAGTTGAGGCTATCTTAAATTCGAAGCCGCTGGGTTACACCTCGTCTGATGTTGTTGACTTGGATGCTATCACCCCAAATGTTCTCCTCATGGGGCGGCCAGATGGGGCACTGCCTCAAGTAGTGTATCCTAAGAGTGAAGGACTGAGCAGACGAAGATGGCGACATTGCCAAGTTATAGCGGATCACTTCTGGGCCAGGTTCATTCGGAGTTATTTGCCAACCTTGCAGCACAGGCAGAAATGGCATGGAGCCCCAGAAAATCTGACAGTGGGCTCAGTAGTTCTGTTGATAGACCCACAGTTCCCCAGAGCACTCTGGCCCATTGGTAGAGTAGTTGCAGTACATTGTAGTGCAGATGGTCACGTGAGGTCTGCAGATATCCAAGTCAAGGATAAGGTTTATACCAGACCAGTTGCTCGGCTGATTACTCTTCCAACCATACCTGACTCTGAAGTGGATAAACGATGCACTCCAGGTGCAACAGATTCAACTTAGCCTTTTACGGAGACAAATTGCTCACAATTTGGGGGCGGCTGTGCAAAAGGCGATAAAGAGAGCAACAGAATGCTGCTGCATTGAATCTGTTGAGGACTTTGATTTTGAAATACGCGCATCACGTATCGGTACGTGTGCGCGCATACGTGCAGACGTCAGTATGAACCAATTGACAGTCTGTGTCTGTGACATTTTAGCGATCGGTCTCTCTGCATAACGAGTGCCAGAAACGTTCATTATCATTTATCAGCCTCAGCTTGACTGTATTTGTGCCGTGTGCGTCCTGTAGGAGAATAAACCACACACATCCACAAACTTGTATGCATATAATAATAATAATATATAATAATAATATATAACTTGCACTTGATTCAGCTCCATCATCTCGACGTTCTCGGATGCTGCCATTACAGAGATTGAACAGAGCTAAGAATATTCATCTAATCTGAGTATTATACAGCAGCCCGTTGACTGAACAAAATACCCAAACCTCTCATCGTGACCAAGCTCATATTACAGTATCCTGACATTTAACAACTGCAGTTTATGTAAAGGCTGTCTCCCTCACTAATGTTAATCATCATACTTTATGATTATTAAACATATTGAAACTGATGCTCTGCTCTGCGTGTTCTGACTGACACACCTGGTTCACTACTATACCTTGCTAGCCTTAGTAATTCAGATAGCTCTTTGCTACAATATCTAAGTCCTCGACAAAAGAGTGGATAAAGTTTATCCAAGCTGAACCCCTAACCGGAAAACTGCTGCAATGATGTAACTTCAAATGGGGCAGAGATGCTTTACTTTGTCACCTTTGTAGCAATCACAATGAAACATTAATGACGTAGTGAGGGGTTGTGAATCAACTTAATCATTTCAGCAGACTAAAAAGACTTTAACTGCCTGTAGCTGGTGAGGAGACTATATGTTTTATTGTAATGCAGGGTGAGTTGTAACCTATTTTATCCAATTAAAAACGAGCTAGGATCACTATCATACATGACCACCCATTTCCTGATCAGATGTAGAATTATATAAGAAAATAATATTGTTTATGTATAATAATTATTTTAAGCCGTACATTTGATTACCTTTACCCAAAACATTTGTATGAACAAAAAATAAAAAAGAAAAGAAAAAGAAAAAAGTTAAAGCTGTTATAACGAAATGTGTTACAAGACTGTCTAATATATTATTTATAGAACACTGGTGGCTTGACAAGATGAATTAATCAAAGCTATATAAAGGTGTGAAGATCTTCGTCCATGAAAGCTTTTTTTCTTTTAAAACCTACTAAGGTTATGGTTTGGCTCATGAATATTAATTAGCCACCTGACTGGACGCTTTCAAGGGCAACGTCATCGTGCTGTAATTAATATTAAAGAGGTGTGCCTTCACCGTAGTAGAATGCGTAGATTCTCTCCGCTCCTGGCGCAAGTAAAACAGTCCGTGTTTTTGCAAAGCCTTTCTCTATCCATTCTCAGCCTCCAAGCCCTCAAAAAAAAAACACTAGCCTACCAAAAGGCGTTCAGGTCCAGAGGAGGAGCAGAGATTTTCACTGAGAAACCTCCATCCTTGTGTGCTCTCCTATAACGGGAGAACTGAAGTGATGGCGGGTTGCGCGGAGGATTCGTGGATCTTTGCTTGACAGGCACCAGAATCTTCTGTTGGATTAGTTGATTGGTTTATTTATGGGGGATTTGCATTTACCTACTGAAATATGCCTTTTGCCAAACGGATCGTTGAGCCCCAGCTGCTGTGCAGGCATCCCATCCCTAATGATGAAGTGTTACTGTTCGAGGATCTGTGCTCCATCACCAATGTGGCTCTATCCCGGACCCTGCGGCAGCTCTCCGACCTGTCCAAACACGCCTGCTCCTTATTTCAGGAGATTGAGAACGAAATAGTCTCCACAAACCAACGGGTTTGGGCTTTGCAGAACAAAATAGGCAAAATCCAGCAATCCGCCATTGCGCTGGATCCAAAACTGGAGGCTGTGCGTAAGTAGACCATTACGCGTGTATTAGGTTATATGGCTTGGAGAGTTGAAAATGAAAGTGCGATGTTTTTGCTAATTATTGGAAAAGAATGAATGAATATGGTGGTTATATCTATCAAGTCACATGTAGGCACTGCCTCGGAGATTTGCAGAGCAAATTATAATGTGTCACACGCCTGCATGCGTAACCAACACATGCACTGTGACCGGTTGCGCTTTTCGCTCCGATCCGAAAACCGTCTCGACATACAGTGACCAGCCGCTGCATATTGTTTTTTTTTTTTGGTCTATATGTGTGATTGTTAAGAGTTTAAAGTCATTAGGAGACCGTCTGGTTCGTTTTCAGCAGCTGTTTGGAGAGAGGGGCGTGTAGGTGCCATGGCTATTTCAATTCCGCTGCTAATTAAAATGGATAAACGCAACAGCTATCTCTGCTATAACATGATTTTCATTACATTTTATTTTTCGATCACAGTAATAAGGAATCCATATTGTCTTTAAAACTAATACATGCTTAATCACATTCGGCTGCGCTAGAAGACACAAAAGAATAAATATTATTAATTATTCTTATTTTTGCACATCCGTATATAAAGCTGGTCTAATATAAAATAAAATATGTTGTCCTTAAGTCATTAAACAGGCGCTGCACCCACCCAGCTGCTCCAACAGAATTAAATGCAAGATAAGGATAAATCTAACCTAAAGGTTATCGGTGATGTGACATTTAAACACGACGAGACAAGATATCTTAGTGTACACACTTTAAAAAAAATGCCTACTTTATGAGAAGATAATGCATTTTACATGAAACTTATAGGTCGGGTGTGAAGAGAAAATAAATATTCCAGTTGCTTGGATGCAGCACTATATGCAAAACAACATCCACCTTATATCCACGAAGAAATGTCCAGTGCCCAGTGAAATAGTGATATCTATAACATGCGATTAAAAAAAAACCCTTCTACTTCATTTCAACTGCATGGGCCGAAGAAACAAGGCCCCTGCTTTAAAATAAAATGCTACAGCCTCAGCGCCCTTGTCAAGCATCTGAGGAGATCATAGCCTCATTTGGATCATAGCCTCAGCCCTGGATGCTGCTGCATAGCTTTAATTATAAGAAGATTTTAAGCTGCAGTGCATGGGGAGAAATCCAGTGCATGGATACAGCACTGGAAATATGGAGATCTCCCCCTCCACTCTGAGGCAACGAAAAACAAGAACATTTACAGACTTATGCAATTAGTTTGAATAGGATGAAATCATTTTATTTTGATGCCATGCGACATGTTTTGAACCCGGCCATGTCCAGGCATAAACTGATTTGACCCATAAAAGATTAAGCCATGTAGGTCAGGCTAGGACCTGCTGAAATAATCTCTTTCTCGAAGAGTGATTATTACCACTGGACCAAAACTATTTCACCCCTCCAACTCTCACAGTCATTCATCTGCCCCTTACAATAGTGTGTCATTTTGGAGGACTCGTTATTTGTCATTTTAATATATATATATATATATATATATATATATATATATATATATATATATATATATATATATGCATTCAGTTTACCCTCCAAAAGGCTTTAGTTCCCCACATCAAACACCTAGAGCCTTATATGCTGTAGTGTGGATTTCTGAGAAGAGACCAAAATTCTGAGGTCTCCAAAAGCCTGTTCCACATCAAAAAGGTACGATTCATTCCTTCTGTTTTCCTGTAGTCTGGTTAATGTAGATAAAAGCAACTAATTATCAAAAATGATGGAGTATGGACTAGGAGTGTGTTTGTATGCAGTGTGATTAAAGGAGCACATTGTTATGCTAAAGCTGGTTGCTGTGTCTGACTTTGCAGTCAAAATAAAAAGATTAAAAGCAAGGGGGTTTGCTGCCTTAAGCTTTGAGGAGCAAGAACTTATGCTAGTCTGTAATTAAGTCTGTAAACAGAGACGGGAAAATCTCCAGAAGTTTGACTTTTATTAAGATTTATGCAGTTGTATTTTATGTTTGAGAATAAATTATCACATGAGTCAGTGAGAAAAGGTGAAAAATGGGAAAAAAAATTGACTTGCAATCGATTTTGGAAAGCGATTGATATTGGTTATAAACAGTTGTGCTGGGTGCCTCAAACTATCTTATTGTGTGTTTGAGGCGTGTGTCATAGCCCTTTATGGCTCGATTAGTGTAAACGATCCTAATCCCATAATTTGGGTGTTTTGTCTTTTTATTCCAGTGATGACATGTGGTGCCAAGAACAACACCCTCCTGAATTTGAATGGATAGTTGGCCTGTAGTCAGGGCCCTCATACAACTTTGATTGTGACCTTTGCTAACTTGCCTCTTCAGATTCACTCCAGATCAGAGTTATTACTGTATACTATAACTAAAACCAAAAAAAGAAGTTAACTGAAAAAAAAATTGTAAAAAAAGTAATGTACTTAAAAAAATAAAACTAAACTATTTTTATATATAGAAAAACTATATAGACACACACACACAAATATTTTTAAATTACAAAAACACCACAAAATAACTGATACTAAAATAATGTTGCTCCAGATTTTTTGGATTATTTTGATTTATTGATCGAAAAGAACCAACTGCTCCAAACTTTTATTTACAAAAATTAATAAACCATCTTATTTGAATTAAGCTTATGAATAAAATCATTATGGTTTTATCATTTATAAAGTACTTTTGGTCAACAAAAATAGGACAAGTAAAGAGTCAGGACAGATAAGACCAAACGTTTCCCAAGACACCTTGTTGCAAACATCAGCATTTAGAAACACACTATGTACAGCACAGTAACTCAATGTTACAGACTCAGTGTAATAGATGTTAGGGACAATAAACAATCTACATATACAAACAATAGACATAGTGAGCATAAAACGGCTAATTGCATCCTGTAACATAGAGAGTTATCATAGTAATTGTCACACTTTTAAAATGGCTGGAGTGAGGTGGATTATTAAGGTGTCTAGAGCAATACATGTGATGCAATGTATGTGCAATACATGGGAAAGCTGTCAGATAGTATTCCTGATGGTTGTTACCACCTGAAACTGTTCTTAAGTTTTAAGGTATTTGCATAAATGCTCTTTAGATTTGTCCTACAGGATCATTAGACTTGATACTTGCCTCTTCTTTTAATGAGGGATATTCATTCCTGAAATCTTTGAGCAGTGCATTAAAAGTGATAAGTCCATCACATTGCATAACAGCACAGAGCAGGATCAGTTAATAGCTACAGTACCTCACACATCATAATGTCTAGTCTTGGATCTAATCCATTGTGGGACAGTTTTCTCTTTCTATTCTGCAAGTGAGAAGGCCCGTGATCTGGCCTCCCCAGCGAGGATGGAGATTACCTTGCCTGCCCCCGAACCTGTTTAATTAGACAAGATCTCTCCCAGTGCATACAGCCAGTTGCAGGTTTTACTAATGAAGGGAAAACATCTGACTGGAGAAACACTTTTGACCTGTTATGTTTAACACCCATGTGTTTCAGAAGGGAACAGTTTAAAGTTTGTACTGTTGAAATTGAAAACAGCATCTGTAAGACTTGAAACCTCTTAGGTTGAGTTGTTTTAATCATAATTCTTGAAGTAATTTTATGCAACTCTTGCATAAACTTGATAAAAACATAGATATAGCATTAAAAATGAATATTATATATATATATATATATATATATATATATTTTTCTTTTTTTTTTTTTTTTTTTTATAGCCATAGCAGCACACAGAAGCAGAAAAGTAACCTGGCCCGAGGGAGAGGGGATCTAACCTTTTAACAGAGCCCACTGCAGCATCAACTCTCTAAAAGCCCCTGGAGCAAAATTCAGTGTCCTATAGCTTTAATAGCCCATATTCGCACACCCCCCACCCACACACACTAGTGCACATTTATACCATCAAGAGAAAATATTTTTTATGTGTTTGCATGTACAAAAATACATGCAAATGTAAATACACATATAAAGGACACAAAGCAGGCAAACTCTTGCACCCTGGAAAACATGCACGTGGCACACACTCTATCTTCCATTCTCTCTTTGAATTATAATAGGTCAAGAGCTCTCTTGCTTGATCCTTTTTGATAAGTATCATACATAAATGAGTCTCAGTGGCCTGGAATTAAAGTAGCTATGGACGGCACATCATCGTCTCAGCTCCGGGCCACTGTGTGCTCAGCTCTGATTGGTCAGATTCAGAGAGTGCTGCAGCCCATGGTTTAAATACTCAGACTTTGCCCACCATTAGCACACACAGTCTTAGAGAACAAGTCTACCATACAATGCCTCAGGTCAATATAAGTAAATGCATGCTTTTACTTTTGATGTTTAGATGGTGTTAAGCTTAGGTTTGATCTAACATCCTACAGTTCAGTGATCTTCCACACTGAATAAATAATATGTTTATGTTAGAATTCTAAATGCAGTATATCACGGAACATGCTTTGTTCTTTGTTAGATGCTTTGTGAAATTTAGCAAGAAAAAGACATGAAAAAAATAGCTTACACTTTAATTAAAATAAATAACCCTTTCACACATAATGTATCAAGAAAAAAAAAGTGCATGTTAAAAAATATATATATATTTACTTTTTTATATAATGTAAAATGAAGCTTGTTTCCACCATGGAATAAAAAGCTTAAAAGGGGTCATTTAATTCTGATTCTGATTTTCTTTATATATATATATGTATGTATGTATGTAAATTCATATTTAAATATTCATATTTTTGCAATTCTGTGTTTAATCTCGCAATTGTGACTTTTTTCTCTGAAAATAATTGTCAGTTAAAAAAGTCACAATTAACTTTTTCATTTTTTATTCCATGGCGGAAACAGGCTTTCATAGTTTCGAGTCTTTGTTTTCAATTGAGAGAATCTTTAAAGAGAAATGAACCTTTATTTGCTTGTTTTACTTCAACTGATGACAATCACACAAAAACATATGCCAGTCATTTTGATTTACTGCAGGAGCCATTCTTTAGTGCAAAATAATCATCATATATTTATAATAATAATTTCTCTGTCATGTTGGATTGATATTGTATACAATCACTCATTCAGACATCTGGTTAATGGCGTTAAAATCCTGACCTCATGAATAATTAGTAAGACCAGCAGGTCCAGCGTGAATCATTGTTTCTTTTATTGCCATTAAATATTCATAAACTAAGCATATCATTTGAGATAAGTAGTAAAGACCACAAAGTTGATGTGTAGCAGATTGGATCTTACAGCTTTCACTGATACTTTGTCAAGACGAAATTAAACCAATGTATTGTTCAACCATCAGTACAACTGTCCCAACTTGTTTCAAGCGGAAGCCCTCCCCCACATTCTACAGTAACCCCATCCTAAAAGGAAGAGCACATCGAGCACAAACACATAATGAAGTCAGAGAGCACCTGTGTATGTGGGTGTGTAGTGCCACATCTCTCTAGATGACTTGCAGCAAAACTTAACTGTTCTCTAACATTTCAAGCATTTTGTCTTGGGTAATGTTTTACTTGTGTTTCACTCAAATCTAACAAGGTAATGAAGGACAGATTTTAGAGTTTAGAGAGTAAACCCAATATAGTTTCACTACTGAATGCAATATAAGTATATTTATAATCATAATTTCTCTGCCATGTTGGATTGATTTTTTTTCACTGAGCTCATTGCAGTGCAGTCTGGGTTTTTAAACTGAACAGTGGACCTATAAGTTTCCTTTGGTTTCTCAAAGAAAAAAAAACTGTGAACATTTACATATTTAAGTATGCAGGTGAATAGAAGAGCACAATGAGGATCATAAAGTCAACATTTTTGCTTTCTGCCTTCTAGCCCTTTTGGTGCTCTACTTTTTCCCTTAGAGTTGGTCTACTTTGCGCTTGACAGTACTTTTAATGTTTAATGCACTTTGATTTTCACTGGAGACACATCAAGGCTCTCTATGAGGCCTGTCTGGAAACTGTTCATCGTGATGGAAAAGAAATATCTTAAAACAAAGCCTCAGAAATAAAGGTTGAGCCGAGAAACAGACAAACTGGAAGTATAATGTTAGCTATATTGTCCAAAACAGTCACCATTCTGATTATAATGTCATTTCTGTAACGTTTTTATTTTAGGGTTCAGTTCGCCAAGTTGCACCAGACACCATGTCTGAAGACACCTGTAGTGAACATCCAGGGATATCAATATATATATATGCACAATAGCACATAGCACAATAAGCAATTATCACAGTTTCTTCAAATAATTACGTTTCAGGTTCATTCCTCAACTGAAATGCTTTTAGTCTTGCTGAAATGAATCGTATGATAACAGAACCATTTCTCAGTTGGGGATTGTCAGCCATAACTATGGGGCTGTTTGTGTCAGTTTCGGGGTTGCTCTCTGAAGTAATCACAGCAGTAGTTCCATTTTACCTTTTAGGTCACGTCCCATTTTTAGCGGGGTAGCTGAGATGGGAAATGGCAGCCTAAACTAAAGGCTGAAGGTTTTGCCAGTTTGCCCCTGCTGGAAGATTTGGTAGTTACATCATTCTGTGGGGCAAAACAAATCTTCCTCCATTGATGGTCCTAAAATACTTGTCATCCTCATCATTCGTTTGTTTCTAAACAAGTGGCCCTACGTACTTGCTATTTTGGTAAAGTTTTGAAAGATAAACCACTTTATGGGAACACCTCCACAGAAAAATCTTATATCTTATATCTATATCTTATATCTTATATCTAAAAGTTTTTCTTTATTATTTTAGTTAGTCTTTAGTAATTATAAATAGCTTATATTAAGTCCCTGGACAACAGTCCAGGGACATTCCCAACAAAGATATAAATACATCTGACACTTAAACAGGTCTGAATAATTTCATAACCTTTAACCAATCAACAGCTCAAAAAATTTATTGTTAATATATCACGTAATTGTCATCAAAGAAATTACAGTGAATTAAATCTATTTACCTATGGCGAGGGTGCTGATTTATATATAACCACATTTTGTGCAATAGTTTTGGTTTGTGTATATGTTATGACAACAGTTTTTCTAAAATGAAGCAAGTAAGCAATTCACATTATGTTGTTTTTCCAGACAGTATTTTGGTGTGTAAGTGAATCTCACTGAAGTATGTACACATGTACCTCTGGATTACAAAACGGCATGATCTTCACTATGAACTCCATGATAAGATATCTTGTTAGTTCAGACAGAGGGGAAGCTTCTGGTCTGGGCCCGCTTGGGTTTTTCTTGCCTGTGTTTACATTCAGACTATAATCAAGTCTTCTGCCTGTGAGCTGCCAGTAATCTCAGCATACCTTTGATCACACCGCTGTGATGATGAAACAAGTAGAATTCATACATATGAACTAGATGAGCTATGCCTCACTTATTTTTTTCCCCTCTCTCCTTGTAGATACACAGCAAGAGAGAGAGAATTATGTCGATATGCCCTTATGTTAGCTCTTTGATGATTACTCTGGAATGTCTGACTCTATTATCAATGAATTTCTTTTTATGGCAATGCTCAAGAATTTGGGTAATTTTTGTACCTCAAAAGAACACCTTGGGAAATCATTAACCACCATCCTCTAAGCACTGGATGTATGGATGGGTTAAACTGCAGTTAGACTCGGGCTGGCAATCTGCCCAGACTGAGCACAGTTCGGCTCCGCAGACTGTGAAACACTTGTCTGTTATAACTTCTCAATTCTGTCTACAGCTTTTAGTCATATATCAGTAATAAAACAATGGCTTGAAATTTTTGAATGTTACTTTTTATAAGATAACTTTTTCATGAACTATGTGTTTCATCATTTTTGTGTTGTTGTTTATATGCCGCTTGCTTAAAATAAATTAAATGTATATATCATTGTGAATAATGTCCATATATGTTCTTATAGGAAATGTGGACTTTTTTTGCATTTATAAGTTTGTGCCCATTCAAGAAATAACAAAAAAAAAAAATCTTACAAGATAAATATTTTATGTAAAAAAAATAGGACAACAAGCCCCTATTGGTTTACTGTAAGGAAAATAAATAAATAAACATTGAAAAATAGAAAATTACCAGTACCTTTTCCGTTTAGTTTATGGCCATTTTCTTCAACCCTAAACCACAAAAGAATGAGCAGTAGGCCAGTAAAAGCGTTTGGGAAACCTGTTAGATAACAATTATTTTTGCAGTTTCATTGGTGCTGCTAGTGGCATTGAAATGACAAAAATCAGTGGGAATCCTCACTCTTTCAATGACTGAAGGAAAAGCTCCTCTGTGTCAGAAGAACAGAAGGAGAAGTGTTTATTTGACTGCTCGTGCTGCAAAAGAGGGGTTGGTCTTAGAGAGAGAGAGAGTGAGTGAGGGAAAAAAGAGAGGAAAAACTTGGCTGATTGAGTCACAACAGAGGGAATAGCCATAATTAAGACAGACAGACAGACCTGCAGAGGGAGAAAAATGAGAGAGGGCTGTGATGATGATGACAGTGTATCAAAGCTGCAACTGTAAACAGGGCTTTTGTATTTGAGGCGTCTTTAGTCTACAGTAGAAATGAATCAATGGCAGTCAGTGTGCAGAAACTCTATATGTCTGTATGACCTTATTTTATGTAGAAATTAATATTTGTTAATTATAATATTTAAATAACGTTGTAGTAAAATATTTTAGTATGATATTTGTATGTATTGTATAATATATTTAATGTGATAAAAGTATTGTATTTTGATTATTATGATAACTTTGAATGAAAGAGTCCAAGTGATATGCTAAACAAATAGATGACAGTCATGTCTAAAATAAAATACTAATATGGGCCATGTGGCAAATTACCTCTTACTTTATGTTGAATTTTGTGTGTGTGTGATTTTTAACTTTGAATGACACTTTTATTCTGACTTATTAAATTAAATGAAATATGAAATAAAATAAAACATCTGAAATAAAACATAAAATTTTTAAAAATTCATATTTTTGTGTAATTTATTGAATGACACAAACTTTTGAACAACACGTATGCTGGCTTAAAATACGATAAAACAAGCTGTGTTTAAAATAAAATATTAATATTTAATGTGCCATTTATTTAATATGGACTGTATGGACAATTGAGCTCTTAATTCATGTAGAAATTTATATTTTAGTGTGATTATTTTTCTTTAATGCTGTCTTATATTATATTATATTATATTATATTATATTATATTATATTATATTATATTATATTATATTATATTATATTATATTATATTATATTATATTATATTATATTATATTATATTATATTATATTGTGATGATGAAAGGTTTGTATAAAAATAAAATAATATTTTAAAACAAATCACTGTCCACTGAAAGTCTTTTTTTGGGGGGGTGGGGGGGCAAGCTTGCTATATTTATCCCTTAACAAAAAACACATGCCACATTGAGAATGGAAAGTGAGCCAGAAAAACAACTCTGTCTTATGTAATAGTTCTAAACTGAGTTTTGTTTTCTGTGGGACTTTTAGAGCCTTAGAGAATAAATCTCTGCAAGTTTTGTTCAAAAACCATTGCACTATACAGTACAACATTATAGGGTGTGACTAAAGACATGGTACCAAAATACAGCATCTGTTTTAAGATATTCCCAAAATATTCATGCAGACCTGTGACGTTGTAATTGCTTTTTACCACACACATTTTAAACATGAATGGATTGGCTGTTTATTTTACTTATAACAAATCCCTGGTGTCTTTTCTCCTTGCTGCTCAGGTTTTAGGGGAAAAATCTGTATAGGTAAGTTATTTGTGTTATTAGTGTTGATGATAGTATTAGACTCTTTTCTGTAGTAAAGATAGTAGACCCCCATCTGTAGTTCATAGGTGTACGTATAGGCCTATGTTTGTGATTTGTGTGTGTGTGTGTGTGGTCTTAAACCACATCATTCTGTAAACAGATTGCCTTTGGTAAGCATTTTACAGTGCTGTTTTCCTAGTTTGAAGGACAGATGCCCATACTTTTCTTGAAAGACATCCTGGAGATCACATGGTGTTGACATCATATCTAGACAGATATAGGGATATCAGCATGAACAGATCAAGAGCAGCTTATTTAGAACAGACACCAAAAGCAAAGCGCAAATCCAAGTTCATTAGTTCAGGAATTACACACTATTAATCCATTACTGGAGCACAAATTAAAGCAATCTCCAGTCAGGACGTTGACGTGTGCAGTCCAAACATCCCCTGCCTCAGTGTAAGTCAGTGTAGATTGTCTTTTTTGACTTGTCCTCAATTTGAGGTCTATTCATGAAATGCTTCACCAGAGAGGAAGTAACATGTTTTTTCCCTACTAGGTCAGAGCAAGCAAGATACAATCTGGTTATTGATGCATTAAATTTATAGTACATTTACGGTACTGTTTAAAAGTTTTGGGTCAGAAAGATTTTTGAATGAAAATAATTTTATTCAGCAAGGATGCATAAAATTGATTGAAAGTGATTGTTACAAAATTTTCGGTATATCAAATAAATACTGGTGTTCCTTTTAACTTTTAACTCGTCAAAGAATCCTGTTTTCAACATTAATAATAAAAAAATGTTCCTAAGCAGCAAATCATATTAGAATGATTTCTGAAGGATCATGTGACACTAAAGACTGGAGTAATGATGCAAAAAATTCAGCTTTGCTATTACAGGAATAAATTACGTTTTAGAATCTATTAAAATAGAAAATGGTTCATTTAAATTATAATTATATTTTACAATAGTACTGTTTTTACTGTATTTTTGATCAAAGAAATGCAGCTTTGGTGAGCATAAATCTTACTGATCCCAAGCGTTTGAACAGTAGAGTATGTGATTATTGATCATTATCATAAAATAAACAAAGAAAAATATTTTTGTTATTTAATGAGATGGGATGAGATGAATGAGACCACGCAGTAACAAGAAACGTACTAATACAATTATTTTGTACATTTTAATTTCATTTCATTTAATGTTAAAATATTTGACCAATAACAATCTATTACAGTGAGCTGTGTATAGACCTGGTATAAGTACCTTGCTTGAGCAAACAACAACAAAAGTTCACAAATAGATCAGTCTGTATGAGTTTATTTTTGCGTGGTCTGCTGAGTGGGCTGATATGTCGTGTGCTGACAGCAGTAGTGGCGTGCTGCAGGGCTGTAGGCTAGTGCAGCTGCTCCACTAGACAGTGTTAAAACACTATATACTGGAAACACGCTCATGCTGCACCTTACACATAAGGATGAAGAGCCAAAGAAGAGATGCTGAATAAAATATACCAGCTAGATCATACAATTACAAATTAGAGCATGAATATACAGAAGCTTCATTTGTCTGATAGAACCAGATCTACATCCACTCTATGATCAAGTAATTGAAAGTGACTATTTTTACTCAGTTGAATAATTACAGCTATGCCAAACTGCAATTAACTTGCCTTGTAATTTCAACTTGCCCCCCAACCTGCTGAGTAGTGTGTGTCATTGTGTGCGCAAAAATATATGGGAATGTGGGTTGTATTTAGGGCGCTTTATCTTGCGTGAGGAGGGGACTGCGTTACTCTCCCTGGGCGTGAAGTGCAGATCAGCCATATGGTTTTAATAGATCAAGGCGGGTGATCCTGAAACTAACTAAGGTCATTATATTTCTCTATCTGTGGCACCATCTGCTGTTGCTTTTGCCCATTTGTTTATCCTGAATCTACAGTCTAACCGACCAATAATTATTACATGGCAGCTGTCCTGCTTCACAAAAATGGCACTCTTGTACTGTATGAAAGTGACAATCAAGCGTCATTCTGGTACCGTAATGATTTACCCAAGGTTAAACTGTTATCAGTCTTCATTTATTTACAGTCATGTCTTTCTAAAACAGCTACTTCCATCCGACACAAAAAGAGATGTTTGGCAGAATGTTCACTCTCTGCTCATTTCCATGCAGTGAAAGTGAATGGTGACCAAAAATGACAATAAAAGTACCATAAAATATTTCTAATGAATTGTGTTCTAAAACCATACGATAGCAATTTTTTTTAAATATTCACACTACTGTTAAAAATGTATAATTTTTTTAATTGATAAAAAGTGACAGTGAAGACATTAATAATTCTATTTTTATTTTTTCATATTTAAAATAAATGCTGTTCATTTAATTTAAATGTATCAAAAACACCTTGGGTAAAAAAAAATAATAATAAAAAATAAAACTTTCAACAAAAATATTATGCAGCACAACTGTTTTCAACATTGATAATAATAATTTCTTGAGCACCATATCAGTGTATTAATATTCAGCTTTGCCATCACAGGAATAAATTACATTTTAAATGTATTCAAATTGAAATAAATTGTATTAAAATTCCTCAATATCACAGTTTTACTGTATTTTTAATCAAATAAATGCAGCCTATGAGAGACTTTACTTAAAAAAAAAAAAAAAAAAATCCTACCGACCCCAAACTTGGTAGTAGGTATACATATTCAAATTTGATGTGTCCCAATCATTTGACATCATGTTAGATGTTAGAACTGTTAGATTCAGGAGACTTGTAATATAGTGTGCGAGTTTTATGGATTACTGTTATCATTCTTTCTTTGTCGTTTTATACAATGTAAATATTGTGCATCTTCTGTTTTTCATCATTCAAAAACATATTACTACACAAATTTGCAGAGGCTTGTTGGGAGAAAGTCACAATATTACCATTTTGGTGCTGCATGATGAAAGTCTCTACAACAGATTTTTTTTTTGGCCTGTATGTGAATTTTAGAATTGTAGCATGGCTAGATTTCTTATTGAACGTAATGAGAAAAAGACCAGCAGTTATAGGTCCATCTGGAATACTTCTGTAAAATAAAAAAAAAACATTTCTAGGCTTTTTGCAATGGCTGATTATTTTGCCATTTTGCTTCGACCTCAATGTGGCCGTTATAATGAATGCCTTCTATCTGTACATTATACAGTACTTACAGAGAGTTTTTAAGGGGAAGGTTGAGAGAGTGTGTTTGTTTTTTTAATTACAGTGCTTGTTTAGCAGATCTTCATTAGCATGTGGCCTTCGGGCGTCTTTTGCTTGTGATTTGAATATAATAACAGTGAGCAAACGGCCCATCTGACCACAGAGTTAAAGGGCTTTAGGGTTCGCTCTGCCTTTCTGCGCTGACATCTCCTTAGGTAAGCCAGTTACCAGCATGGGCTTGATCTGAGCCACGCAAATCTCCAGATTAGATGGAGGCGATTGAGCATTCTGATCAGATTATTCTTCGGGGTCTATGGCACTGGATTGGGCCTTGTCACAAGCTAATTATCCATAGCTCATGTGAGCAGGCTTTGCGAATAGAATGATCCTTGGAGCGCTTTGTTCCATTTAGATTTACCAAATTGATAAGGAAGCATTGTCATTTGCAACAAGAATTACACACTGAAAGCTTCTCCAACGTCAATAATGTGTAAAGAAGGTTTGGATTAGAGCATAAACTCAGTAATGTTGAAAGGATTGAGTAGATTTTGTTCTCCATTGCTTGCTAAGATGGCTCAGCCATAAGTCAGTGAGCCAGTGTTATTCTTGTCAATGTCAATTTTTTATTTTTTATTTTGCCAAAATTAATGAAGGCTAAAATGCGCATCATAATGATAATTAAAGATGATAATTAAACTGTTTTACTAGCATACTGTGATGAAGATCCTGTAGGAGTATTCAGTGTATTCTGTTTATGCTGAAAATCTTTTATAGTTTTAATAAGATTAAGTTACTAAATAAATCCAAATGTGTGGAAATATGACTTTGAAGTTTAATCTGTTACATTTTGAAACATCTTTTTTTTTTTGTCAACAAAATTAATTAATATGGCATAAAATATTGACTCAATTTAAAGAGCATTTAATCAAAAGACATAAGATGAAACAACAAAACTTACAATAATTTATGTACAATATTTTATTTCTGGAGCTCAGATTTTCACACATGTTGAAATGTTTATGAATTTAATATGGTTAAATTCATTTTTAAAAAATCCAAATCTGTGAACATCTGACTAAACTTTAGTCTGATGCAATTTGATGTACGTCAACTAAAATGTTATTTAAATTAAAATGCCTGAAATGTGTATGTGTAAAATTAATGAATATGACAAAATATTGACTAAATTTAAATAATATTTTAATCAAAGACCAAAAACTATTACTAAAACAGAAAACCTTGTTAAAGTTATGCAGTCAATTGACAGAAATGTGTACTTTAGAAACTCTAAAGCAATCTTTAGGGTTTTAACACATTGCATTTATTTATATTGAACATATGTTGAAATATTTGAGATATTGAGAATGCTTTAATCAATAAAAAATCAAAACGTGTTAAAATTTGACACACTTGTCATTTTCCACATTAGCATCAACAAAAAAAATTCACACAGTTTAATTTGTTTATATGAAATATATGCTAAAGTAAAAAATATTCGTAAACAAATATATGAAAACTTGATACACTTTTGTCATTTTGCACATTAACGTCAACTATAATGTTGACCTAAAAGAAATGTGAAATGTGTGAGTGTAAAACCAAAACTTTAAAAATGAATGCTGCAACTGAAAGGAATGTGAGTTATTTGACTAGTGTTGTAGTTCTACGTGTATGATAAACTGCAGAGACTGTGCCATCAGTGTAACAAAGATGTTTTGGGCTTCACTGAAGCTTGTGATTTTAATTGTGGGGTGCTTTTCTCCAGGGCTTTCATTCATCATTCTGTACTCTATCCGAACAACATGTGTCTCTGACACCTGGAACTGAGGCTGCAGAGACAGGGAGCCTGGTTTTCAGTGTGTTTGTTGCCATGTCCTCTGGGGACTGTTTTGTCTCCCTGTCTTTCAGCGGACTTACACATGGCTAGTGTTGTTGGAGGGCGTCACGGAAGGCCGAAGGGGGCAGGGGAAGGCTGGTAGAGGGCCTGGGATCTTTACAAATGCTGTCAAGGTTTTGAATGATGAGAAAAGATGCTTGCAGGGGGTTGGGTGAAAACAGCAGGGGTGAGACAAACTCCAGTTTGCACTTCTGAGAAACAAACACGTGTACACAAGCACACATGCACTGTCTCAACTAATAAAGGAGCTCGGTGGCATCTGTGCTGTGGTTCGTCACAGGGTCACCACAGTTACAACCGGAGCAAATTAACCAGTCACCTGCAATCAGTCAGCAGAGCCATGATAGTCGTCTGTTCGTGCAGCTCTCTTCTTAAGCTTTAGAAGCTGAAAGGTTTAATAATTTACTTATCATTTTGCATCCATATTATTCATACATGCCATCTCATTTTGAATGGTGTAAGTAAATTTTTGTTCTTTTACACAAAGTGAACATATTGCTTCAGATTGAAAATCCTGTGAAAAAAGTAAGCCCACAAATCCACAATTTGTATTATTTTAAACATGATAGACTGAGCATTTATTGTTTGAGACTATAAACTTTTACTGTGCACATTGTGTTCTGCAAACCAACAGACAGGAGATTCCCCTGTTTCCATAGAAAATAATAAGTGGGTTCTGCCCTTTTTAACCTTCTTTTGCACTTTACTCACCTCTCTCCCCTTCATTACACTATTACGGCCATGTGTTTTGTGTCAGTGGGAAACTTTATGTGATTCAGTTATTTGTGATTTAGATAACAGATAACATTATGTGTTCGAATTTTTAAAAACAGCAATGATATTTCTTTCCTTTTCCTTTTTTTTTTGCATGTTCTGTTGTGTGTATGGCACAAAAACAAATAGTGAAAAATAAGGAGCAGGCCATAATCTCATTCCCGCTCTCCTCTCAAATCTGCTCTATCTGAAGGGATTACATCCTTTATGCAATCCTTTCCTGCTTTTTTTAAATCTATGTTTGTATCTCTAGCCCTCACAAACATGTCTAGCCAGTCTGCAGAATCCTGGGTAGATTATTTCTGTACTATTACATACTGCCAGCTTTTAATGTCTGGCAACTCTACAAAGTTGCAACTTTTGTTTGCATTATGGGACGCAGGAAATAAATGAGGAAAATGTCAATTAGCATTAGATTTTTTTGCAGATTACCTATTGTATAAAGATTGTCTTGCATGCAGTCTACATAAAACTATAGGCTAGAATATGTAATATTACAAGAATAATTCACCCAAAAATTATAATTTGCTGAGAATGTACTCACCCTCAGTTGGTCCAAAATGTAGATGAGTTGTGTATGTATCCTCCTGACTTAGATGAGAAAATGTATATGTATGTAAATTGCCTAAGATGTTAATTGGTTGATGTTAATTGAGTTGTATGGATTACTTGTGGAACATTTTAATGTTTTTATCAGATGGTTGGACTCTCATTCTGATGGTACCCATTCACTGCACTCAGTCTTTCATTACTACTTGCTTGCATTATCTTTCTCCTCCTCTTTTTTCCTCAGTTGCTCTCTCTTGCAGTTACCCTAATCTAACCATATTCTATACCCTGCTATTTTTTCCATCACATCATTTGTGGTTGTGGTTTTAGCCATGTGCTATAAAAACAAACATTTTGCAGAAAAGCAGAAAATACACTTATAAACTACCTTAACTGCTCAGAAATTGCCTCACCCTTTTCCTGTCAACCACTTTTATTGTGTAGGTGAAAATGTTTTTAAAGTGAATGCATTTATTAAATGTACTGAACTGAATAGTTATGGAAATATGTTATACATTACCTTATAGCATACATTTATGCCTTTCTAATTAAATTAGTTTGAATTAATATTATTTCTTTGAAGAGTTGAGTGTAAATGTGTGGCTGATTTGAATAAAGCGCTTTTTTATTGCTACATTGGTCTCGCCATGTGATCTGGAAAGCTATGTGCAAACCACGGGCAGGAACTAAAGGGTTTGTGGACTGGATTGACCATATGCAGGCCTGCTGTGTAAGCCTGGTTGGACAGCAGGTTGGTCTGGCAGGCGGTTTAGATGGAAATCCTTCCAAAATCTTGATTGGTCGAAAGAAAATATTTATCACATGGTAGACTAAGCATGTATGAATGGAGTTTTGTTTTGACTGCTTGTAAATACTTGATTCTAGTCACATATTTTTGGAATGCAATGGGAAGAATCACCTATTGTAAGTCATTTTGATTGAAAAATCATCTGAATACTCAATGTCTGTGATGGTTACAGCTAGGGATGGTCATAGGGAAACTACTAAATTTCATTCTTTCCATTTCATTTTATATTTCATTTAAATTTTTATATTTTATTACTTATGTTATACATAACAGTCCGATTTCTTCTATGAGATTCTTCTTTGTTCTGAAATGTTTGTGTGTGTTATGAATAATTGAGGTTGAGTGCATTGCAGGAGCGGAGAGGAGAATATATAGGTCACTGTGCGATTGCTGCTCAGGGAGGTAGAAAACACACACACTCACACATTTACACACACATGCACATAAAGGATTCTCCATGGAGTGTTTGTATTGGCTAGCAGCCTGACGTGAGATGTTGCCTTTGCAAGCACAGTCCCATTTAAAGGGAAACCTGTCCCTCAGGGCCACCGTAGAAACAAACCTCACAACATCGATGACAGTTGTGACAGTCTAATGAGGGTTATTTATGTCGGTCTTGCTTTTTTGTGAATTAAAAGTCCAAAGCATTGATGTAACCAAAGCTAACGAATCATAGATACTATCATTATTAAATCTTATTTCTGTCAAGATTGTTAATATGTGAATCATGTGATCTTTGTGAATGTCTTCATATGTATTACTGTGTGATGTTGCAGGCCGAGGTGGGTTCAGGTCACACATTAAATGAACTGCCCCTCTGAAAGTTGTGAATTATGTGTGTGCTGTGTGTAGCAGGGCGTGTATATGTGTCTTTCTTGCACATGACCTACATTCACAAGGCTCTGGCTGTTAGCATAAAACTGCCTCAATCACATCGTCACCCAGAGCGTGTTGTTGTTGCTGCTGTTCCATTGGCTGTTCTGCTCCTGCTCTCTGTTAGATCACATTTGCATTATATCAAATCCAGTCGGCCCAGGTGTTTGCTACTGTTTTTGTCACCACATTTTTTTAAGTCGATTCAAAGATGAATAGCAGCCAGAATACCCGAGAAGGACAGAAACAGTGTGAAGAAAGCACACTTATATCAAGGAGTTCATTTTGCATCTTTTAACGAATGCACTAATCTTTAAGCTGTTACCATGGTAACATAGAAATGCAGGTGGGAATGAATGGTTGTCTGCTTGGCAACCTTACTGATGAGCACAGCACTATGGGATAAATTTTTCGCCAAAAGTATTGCAGTCACAGATAAAAAATAATAATATTGTAAGAAAAAAAAAGCATACAGACAATTAAAAAATTACGAGAAATAATTGTGACTGGCATATTTTACTCTCATATTATCATGTCCTTAGAGTAATAACCGAAACAAGGCTTATTAGTCAGGTAGAGGTAAGCCAGGTACATATAATTGACTTGGCGAGGCCGGTGCATGTAGTGGTTGCTGCCTTTCGCGATGTGAATATAGGTGAATATAACAGCGCTTGGATGGCTTATTTATAGATTATTTATAGATATACCAGGTAGGCATATAGCAGTGACATGCAGACACATGTAATTGTGTCCTGTATGGAAAAATGTTTCCCCAGGTGACTGTTATCCATCTTCACCCTTACAAGTGAACACTGAGCATCGGCAGATAATGAGGCGCAATGGAGTGATGTCAACTCCCCTCTTCGACTGATTGCAGGGTTTCTGCGGATCCTCAAAAAGTCTTAAATTTAGTTGAATCAAATTTAAAGCCATAAAAAGTCTTAAATTGTGCAATAAAGTCTTCATTTTGATTTCAGGAGTTCTTAAAGTGACCCTATTATGACATTTCCAATATTTTTCCTTTCATGCAGAGTGTTATATAGCTGTATGTTAACGTAAGGGATCAGCAAAGTTGTAAAGCCAAAAGTGCACAATAAATAAAGTTATTGTCTCCCAAAATAATGAATAGACTCTGTACTGCCTAGACGAATCGTTAGTAATTTGAATCTGATGGCTACGCATAACGGGGTAACACATTGGCATAATGCGCTGAATATGATGGATAATGGTTTGTGTTCTGCTGTAACCGGGTAAACAGTTTTATTTCTGCTGTTCCGAAAGCACCCCCTGCTGGCAGAGAATGAATGTGCATCTTCATCAAGCCTGTTTTATTGGGGTAGGATGTTCTTGCAAAAGTTTCAGGACCGCATTTCTAGGACCCTGTCATTTAAATTTTTTATTATTAATATTTTATTATTTTAACTTTATTTTTTTGTTTGAATGTATGTATTAGCAGCTCATACTGTTTTATAGCACTTGCTATTCAAGTTTGTGTGTATATATATATATATATATATAGTATAAAATTATGTGACCTGATGTTGACTTAGATTTTTTATATATATATATATATATATATATATATATATATATATATATATATATATATATATATATACATACATATCTATACCATTTTCATCAGCTTTCATCAGATATTTTCCTTCTCCTTATTGCACTTTTGCTATAAAGTTACATATTATAACCTATGGCAAGTCCTGTATAGATATAAGGCTTTATCTAGTGCTTTTTAACTATGATATATTAGTCAGGCATACGTAGTGTGTAAACTGGCACTGTGTGTCATGTTATTAGCTATTAATATTATTGTAAATCTAAATCGTGCCTGTGCGATCCAGCTTCTAGTTTGTGTATCCCTCCACCTCATTTTCTTGGGTGTGACTTACCAAACTGCTTGTAATCTGTGTGTTTAATCAGATGTGATTTTGTGATTTGATCTGACCTCGTAAGACACACGCTCACACATGCACACACACTGCGGCAGGCATGCGCAACGTGTGTGTGCTTCCTTCAGATAAAGCAGGATGAACTGCTGCATCTCCACACACACACACACACACACACACACACAAAATCAGCAGGGTGCATCGCTCACAGCATATGTGCTGGTTTCCATGGAGACAGACAGTTAAAAATAACATGGACAACGGATTTATTGTACCATTCACCAACATGTATGACACAAAATGTCACACACACACATATATAGACACACACAGAGACCCATTGCCTCTTGGTGATGAGACAGGACTGATGGCAATAACAGGCAGAAACAGGCAGTGAGCACTGGACTCTCATCTCTTGCTCGTTTGGGTGCACTCATGCTCACACACAGTATGCTTGCCCCATGGGCTCTGCAGTGCTGCTGCACGACGAGGCTGCACCCCGCCCTGCTGCAGTGGCATTCTTAAATACACACGCGTATGAATGATAATCTCCCTTTACCCACATTAACCCATTTCCAACTGCAAACAGCAGCCCCACTCGGAACGATACAACCTAAACCAAATGCACACATCTCTCATTTTCACATCACAGCGATCTCTTGATGAAAAAAAAATAAGTCGGACAGAGAGACGTCGTCCTATGAGCAGTTCACTGTAAGAAACTGCAACTTCATTAACCTAAATTGAATCCCCTGAGTATCCTTTTCTTTTAGAAGAATAGTCACTGCTTTAGACAGAGAGAGATGTCTAAGAAGACAACTATTTTTATTATCACTTTTCTATTTTTTGTCAGCTTTATAAGGGCACAGAAAGAAAATTTTATTAATTCGTATGTTTAAATACTATGACACAGTTGTAGAAAAATGTCAGGTAGGCGGACACTCTGTGGTCTTTCAGATTTTGGATATAAGGTGTCCCTAAAATCAACATTTTTTACATTTCAAGTTATATGTAACATGTCTGTTGTTTTCTGTTTGCCCTGTTTGACCTAGTTTTCCTGAGTTGCTTATTCCTCATTATTTTCACCTGTGTCTTGTTAATTGACTCTTGTTAAGTTCCTTGTTTGCTTTGTGTACTTAAGCCTTCATTTCTCCCTCAGTATTTGTCGGCCTTGTTAATGTTAAGTGTGTGATTTACTCCGGCTGTATGTTATGTTATGAACATATATTAATTAACAGTGAAACAAATGGTTGTTCTTTTATACTATTATTCATTTAACTGTTTTAAACACGGAAAATAATAAGAGATGTTTCTTGAGAAGCAGATCACCATATTAGAGTAAATTCTGAAGGATCATGTAACAAAGAAGACTAGAATTATGATAAAGAAAAATCAGCTTTGCATCACAGGAATAATTACATTTTATATATGTTCAAATAGAAAGGTTATTTCCAGCCCCCAACCTTTGTATGATGGTATTCATGACCTTATTAGACTTTTAAACAGAAGATGAATGTTGAATTACGCAGGTGTGTTTGTGTGTGTAACGTTACTGCATTCCATTGTAGCCAAATGAAATGGAAGGCGTTTAAACAAAGACACTTGTAAAGAACTCCATCCGTCTCTTCCATCCTGTTCTCTGTTATTCTGTGGTTGCTGTAGACCACATGTAAGAATAAATGACGTCATATTGTTTATGTATTCTGGACAGTGATCTGAAGCATGTCACACTTGCTCATATACACCATGATAAAATATACAAGGTTTTGTGTGCGTATATCATATACACACAAAACCTTGTATATTTTATCATGGCGTATCAATATTCGTGCCCTCTAAACACACACACACACACACACACACACACACACACACACACACACACATATAAGATTGTTTAAATTAGAAGATCAGAGCAGTTTGTGTCTCTGACTTCCTGTTTCAGAGTATGTTTGAATCAATTACTCATGCAGTGGACCATCTTTTGTCTCTAATTTGCATGTTTCCCTAAATGCGTGTCATACATGTGTGCAGCTTATGTTCGGGTTGTGGTAGTTTATTCATGTGCTATATATAGATAAGGCTGAAACTTTGTTAATATGTGCATTAGTTTTTAAATGGCTGGATGGAGTCTGTTATGGGGATGTTTGAATAGAGTACATAAGTACCATGATTGGATCAGACATTAAAACCATGGCATTTTGATGCATAGTGCTACTGAATGACAGCCATAATATGAATCATTTTGAATGCAATGAATACTTTTATTTTTTATTTCGCAGGGATGTATTCAATTGATCGAAAGTAACAGTAAAAACATTAATGATGTTACAGAAGATTTCTATTTCAAATAAATTATTCATTAAATAGACCAGAAAAAATATCACGTTTTCCACAAAAATATTAAGCTGTTTTCAACATGGATAATAATAAGGAGTGTTTCAGCGAATAAGAAAATGAGCAGCAAATCAGCATATTAAAATGATTACTGAAGCATCATGTGACACTAAAGAATGGAGCTGAAAATTTTGCTTTGCAACCACAGGAATAAATTATTAATATATAAATATATATAACATATTAATATATCAAACTAGAAAACAATTCTGTTAAATTCTAATAATGTATATGGCATGACTGTTTTTTTTCTGTATTTTTAAGCAAGTAAATACAGCCTTGGTAAGCATTAGAGACTTCTTTCAAAAACATTTAAACATTTTAGAGTAAAAATGATTTGGTAAAATTGTTTAACTGCATTGTTAACATGACGTGAAGTATAAAGTTATTGGATTTTGTTGTTCTCCAATGGTGATTGGCATTCATTGTATGTACAGTAGTATGTTTTTTTTTTCTTAAAAGGCAAGACTGTTTTCATGCATTGAAAAAAAAAGAGCTAAACATCACCTCCAGTTAGTATTGTCACAAGTTTAAGCCATAAACCTGAGCACAAAACAGAGCTTTGCCCATTGCCTAAAGGTGAAGTATGTATTTATTTATTTTTTTTATGTTTTTTTGGTAAAATACTTTCAACTATCCCAGTTTAACCTGCAGAGATGTCTATAAGTAAGCTGTTTGTCCGTTGATTTCCCTCAATGATGTAAACAATGTGGTGCTTTCAACAATGCTTTGTTTGTTTCAGTGGACTGACACTGTGGCATTGACTTGGGCCTACAGTAGCTACCTGGAGAAAGCTATCCGTTAGCATTCATATTTATTTCAGTGTAATGTTTAGGAAATCTTTTGCAGTTCATGTTCTATTAATATCATGAGTTTTGTCTCCATTTTAAAGTCTGCATTTGCACACTTGCAGACATCCCCTCCTAAAGGGTCACTTCTGGAGGCAGTTACATGATTAGCATGATTAGCCTCTATGTGATAGATAGCCACATCCTGCTGTGAACTCAGTTGAGTCTCTGTGATGGCAGAGGAGGAGGTGCTGAGGTGTCGTGTCTGAAGACGTGCTCTGTGATCTTATGCTGGAAATGTCAAATTACAGCCCCTTTCCCCCAAAGCTGTCTGTGACACTGATCACAAACACTGATAACTCTCTTTCCCTCAGACAGTTTTTTTTCCCTCCATCTTTTTGTTGGCATCTACTGTATAGAAACTGTATGTAAAGAGAATATATTATTTGAAAGTATAATTTTAAAGAGCAAATATTGTGTTATATTATTGTATGTCAAATAATGAAATAACTTGAATTTTTTTACATTTTTGCAAACATTTATTTTAACATTTTTGCTTCATGGATACAGCATTCTCTCAAATATAGCATGTGAGAAATATAGAGTTTTAAAGGGGCTTTCTTTTTGGAGTGTTCTAAGCTCTTGGTGCATGAAGAAGATCTGTAAAGTTGCAAAGACTAAAGTCTCAAATCCTAAGAGATATTCTTTATCAAAGTTAAGACTCTATCACATCCCCCTAAAATGGCTCATTCAAACACGCCCTACGTCTACATCACTATGTGGAAATATTTGCGTAATGCCACCCAATTGTTCACGCCAAGAAAGTAGGTGTGGTTTCAGTAACCGCAGTTAGTGTTGAAGCAGTCATGTTAGTGAAATGCTATGTGTATTAAGGCGAAAGCAAAAGCACTTTATTTGGCCTTCTGAAAGTAGATGCATTTAGGAATCTTTAAGTTTGCTTACAACAGAACAGCAACGCATTTTATGAATGACCGTTTCGTGAACTTATGAGGGGAGGTAATTCTGACTTTGCGACGACAATCTGGTGCTTCTGAATCAGCTATTGTAAGTATGTTTTGTTATTATTTTTAGTATTTGCTATTGAATGTTCAAATGCAGAGTTTTGAGCATTGCATGTGTGTGCGTGTGAGTGTGTGTGTGTGTGTGTGTGTGTGTGTGAGAGAGAGAGAGAGAGAGAGAGAGAGAGACAGGGTCACACAGTGGAGTCAGCTGTCTAGCCGTCAGTGGCTTGTGTACTGCAAACACATAAGAGCTTCATCACTATATGTCACATGACTCTTTTCCCCTTTCAGGCTTGAACTGATGATAAAACTAAGGACATTATTAACTGTCTTTACATTTATATTGAAAGATGAAGCTCGCGATTATAGAAAGGTTGCGTGAAAGGTGCTTGCGGTGTTCGGCCAATCACAATGGACTGGGTGGGTTGTGATTGGCCGAACACCGCAAGCACCTTTCACCATTCCAGCACTAGAGGCCAGTGTTGAGAAAATACTGTTTCTTGTGAAAATAAAAGCAGATTAACAGATAAAAACCCCACCATCTGCAGTTTATAATTTTATCAAGTATTTATTTTATTTATTTATATTGCCTTTTTTTTTTTTTTTTTTTTTTTACAAAGGAACCTGTGTCCATTCAAAAATGCCATAGAAATGATTTTCATTCAGAAACTGCTGGTACATTTAAAAATGAATTACAATGCAACAGCAAGTGACACTGAATATGCAATAGTAACATTAAATATAAGTCCCTAACCATGAGTTGGCTTTTTCTTTTCTTTTCTTTTTTTTTTTTTTTCTTTTTTTTAGGTGTAGCCTACAGAAGCAGCATGTATTATCCAAAACATTTTTTATACACTGGATACTAAGTTATTATCAAAATAACAGGATCGCACAGTACCATCAGCCTTCCTGTCTATGTGTATATGGCCACAAATACAGATAAAAGAAGAGTGATCAGACTGATCTGGAAAGAGAGAGCTGACAGCTGTTAGAAACAACAACAAAACCAATTTTTAAAAAGTGACATTCAAGGCTTTCTATACAATGCTAATGATTTTTAGCTCTTAGAAAGTGATGCATTTCAGAAAGAAAAATAGTGAAAAGAGGTTATTGTTGGAAACTACAGTGTGTTCCGGGCTTGTTTCTGGTTCGTTTGCAGATATAAAAAGCTCACATTACGGAAAGCCACAGTAAATGGCAGAGGAAGGGTGTGATCTATGAGGAAAAGGAAAGAATAGAACAGGTGTGCTACCCTCCGGGCCATTCAGAAGCCATGGTCCCATTCATGGATTGTGACTTCTGCAAGTCAGCAAATTATAAAGTTTACATTTGGGCATCACATCATTGACAGAAAATACTGCAAACTTATCTCTTGCACTGTCATCAACTATTTCAGTCTGCACTATTTTACGCTTTTTGCTGTTTGAATCTGCCTCAAAATCACACACTGTCATTGCAATAGCCATATTGGCTTCTCCCCAAATCTAGGCATGTGAATATGTGCTGTTAATGGACATCTTGCAGAGCCACAAGCTGCTGGCAGAAGTAGCCAGACCTGTGTTTCTCTGTTTGCCAGTGTGATTCTGTCCGTACTAAACACTCACCAACCATCGGACCATTTGACGCCAAGGTCACAGGCACAGGATGACCAGATTAACATGGAGGCAGGAAGGTCTGTATTATTCCAGGCAGGGGGACTAGAGTGTGTACCACTCACACACACAAACAGACACACTCAAATGCATGCTCGTACATGTAAGGATGTTCAACTTCTCAGATATGTGCACATGGGGGCTCATTCACTTTGATGTCTACACAGAGCGACAAGCAATTATTTCAAGTTGTATTTGTGTCAGTTACATTGAATGTGAGGACTTTTATGTATGAATGATTATGTATTTGAAGGTGATTGTGATTATGGATGAGAATTATTTTAATTACTCCAAAGTCTCCAAACTGGATATATGTATAGCTTATTTATGGATGGAAAACATTTATTTTTTGGTATAAATAAACTCTGTATACGATTTTGCAGGGAAAGTCATATCAAAGCACCTTTCTTTCTGTATTCCTAATTGCTATTTATTTTAATATTGTGAAATAATGCAGCTTATTTATGCTTGAAGAACAGTTACAGTTTTGTTTTTAATTCAGTTCAAACTCTTTACTATAGTTAAAAGATGTTTGCATCTTTTCTCAGTGTCTGATTTTTTTTTTTCTGTGATGAACTGAAAAAAAATATAGGGTTTATTTTGAATCAGTTTTGCTGTAATTATTTATTAAATGTACTACCAAATTATAATAAACCCCTTGATCTTCTAACTGGATTAATTTCTAGCTGATTAATTTCTATTTAATATAACTGAAAAATATGATTTTGCAGGAATAATCATATCAAAACACCATTATTTTTGTATTCCAGTTTAATATCTCCCTTTGGACCAGCTCGTACTCTGGCCCATTAGAAGATTAAGGGCAAATGGTCTGCAGACTAGACTGTAACACCTGCAATCTGCCCCTAGAAACGGGGAGGGGGTGGACTCTAGGTGGAAATGGAGCACTGTGAATGCAGATGCTGCAGATGGTCTCACTTTGATGTTAGGGTTAGTCTGTTTATGTGGCTGCACAGCTGCCAACCACAGCAGGTGAGTTTGTGCACTAGCATGTATCTGCATGCATGAAGATGAATGGAATGAGTGTTGAAGGACAGTTGACCTGGCTAAAAAGGACATAGCTGTTCTTCCTGAACAATGCCTTTTGTCT
The DNA here is from genome assembly GCF_963082965.1 of Carassius carassius. NCBI lineage: Eukaryota > Metazoa > Chordata > Actinopteri > Cypriniformes > Cyprinidae > Carassius > Carassius carassius. The sequence continues at coordinate 21,957,493 of NC_081792.1, forward strand.
GCTGTGTGCCTGTCAGATTGAGAGGTACGTCCTTCAGTGCATTCCTTTCCAGTGTGTCCAATCAGATAATGCTGTTCTCTCTTGTTGTGGTTTAAATTGCTATTCATTTTTGATATCGATGAAATGATGCAGCTCATTTAAACTTCAAATCAGTTGCTTTTGGTCTGTATTGATGTTCAAAAACTGTATGTCACATATGTATTTATTACTATATTTAATAAATGTTTGCAACTTCTTGTCCTGTATTTAAAAAATAAATTTAAAAAGGTAGTATTTTCTTGTAAAATCTTTTTGCTTTTTTTTTACTGTGTACATAATCCATCCGCCTTGGTTATTTCTCTATCAGAGATCATCTTTGATTTGTACTAGGAAAGCTAAGCCTGCTATTGTGATGATGTCTCTGTCACACAGACTGTCTGTCCATGTTTGGTTTAACATGTTGGAGCATGCAGTCGTTTAAACTGTAAAGTGCCAGGCAGTTGCATACTGAATTACAGTGTTGGTGATGCAGATCAACTGTCGTCCTTCTTTGCCATGAAGGCTTTAGGTGCAGGCTTCTGATGGCTTTATACCATTGTATCCATACATCTGCAGATATGAATTTGGAGGTCTGTGCACCATTGTCATTTCCATAGTTTACATATGTATGTGCTTGTGCGGTGTGGAAAGCGTGGTAGTGATTTGACGCATACCTGTATATATTACAAAGAAATTGTCCGTCTTCCTTACTGTTGAATTTGGGGGTGTTGTTTAATAGTTACCAAAAATGAAAATTCTGTCATTATTTAGTAACTCCCGTGTTGCTTCAGCCCGACATTATGGTATTTTTACAGTTTTTTACAATTTGGTATAGAAACAATTTCAACAAATCGCTCAGAAATTTCTGGTAAACTTCACAAACAGTTACAAAGAAGCTGCAAGTAACACATTGAGTTAAACGTAATTTTGAAGTAGAAAAACAGATTTTTTTTTTTTTTGTAAATCCAATTATGTTTCATTTAAAACCTTTTTTTTTACAGTGCACACAGCTTTTAACCATACAGTGACAGTTTTTACAGACCATGGCTGTTAGGCTCCAAAAAAGACAAAAAAAACACTGTAAAAGTATGGCTACTGTATGGCTTCAGATGATTTGGAAGAAAGAACACAAAGTTATATGGACTAATTTTGACAACAATGATCATTATGAACTGTCAGCTGTCAATTTTATTCAATAGAAAAGTGAAGAATTAAAAAAAAAATTTGAATATAAATTGGAAAAAAATAACTGCATATGGGTTTAAAAAATGACATGAGGTTGCGTTATGACAGAGTTGATTTTTGAGTGAACTGTCCCTTTAAGAAAATCTGAATTATTAAACTCTGACACACTGGAATCAAGTAGAGTTTATTAAAAGGGTTATGAGTGAGTGAGAGAGGGGAAAAAGAGACAGTCCTGTCCTACATCTATCTCAACAACCCATCTCATCTGCTTATCCTCTGTCTGAAATCTGTTTATTATTCTCCTATATTATTTGTAGAGAAAAAGGTTTAGAATTAATGATGGCAGTAAAGCAGGAATTAAAATGAATAGGCAGTTTTCAAAAAGTTTAGACTTGATCCTTACCCGATATAATGTTTTAAACTTTGACTTACACGCTGAGTTTGTTTATGATATGGCTGTGTGTGTGTGTGTGTGTGTGTGTGCTCTTGTTTTTGTGACATATCAGGACACAACTCTGTATGTCATGGGTATGTCACAGGCATTACAAGGAGAGGGTGGCTTATGAGGACATAACCCATGTCCCCATTTTTCAAAACGCTTATAAATCATACAGAATGAGTTTTTTTTTGAGAAAGTAAAAATGCACAAAGTTTCCTGTGAGGGTTAGGGTTAGGTGTAGGGTTGGTGAACGGCGATAGAATATAAAGTTTGTACACTATAAAAACCATTACGCCTATGGGATGTCCCAACTTTTCACAAAAACAAACGTGTGTGTGTGTGTGTGTGTGTGTGTGTGTGTGTGTGTCGGAGCAGTGCAGTGGTCAGCACTACAGGCAGCGGTCAGTCTTCATGCTTCAGTGATTATGCTATGGCTCATTTGTAAAGGTCTGTAAGTCAAGTCTCAACAGGGCCTCTTGTTCTTCACCCTCCATCCAGCCATGGTGCCCTCAAATCAGGCTTATCTTATCAGAGACACCCTTTAAATGAAGATATGGTGATATCCTCACAGGATGAACTACTTTGGATTGTAGGAAACACAAGCATCTGCATAAATAGCTCAGTGTTCACCTTTTTAGATATAAATAAAATTAATGATATGAGCATGTTGTTTATTGTGTGTTGATGTTAAACATTCCTCAGCTGTGATCTGGGGTTGTATACATTTTATATATGAGGCAAATGATAATGATATGATATGCTACAACAGGAGTGTGTGTGTGTGTGTGTATAATTTGCATATATAAATCTATAAATATTACTCCAGCTATTACTCCAGTCTTCAGTGTCAAATGATTCTTCAGAAAAATTATCCTAATATGTTGATTTGGTGCACAAGAAAGATTTCTTATTATTATATGTTGATAACAGTTTTTATGTTTTTGTGGAAAGCATGATTCTTTAATCAATAAAAAAGAACAACAACAACAAAAAACCCTGTAATAATGTAATTAGATTGAATAATAATGTAATATTGTATGCAAATTTTATAAACAAATAATTATTAATAAAAAATAAATTTATTATTCACTCTATTTCCTCAAAGCTTCTTGAAATCTCAGTGGGTAAATAGTAATCCAGGTCACAAGAAGTTCAACTGCTGTAAAGATTGGGATCCCCTGCTGTAAACGGAAGGAAAGTGCTCCTCAAAGAGGAAAAGATATATTGATATCTATAGTCCATAGTCTTGTTAGTGCTGTGTAGTATCAGTGGGTATTAAGCACTCCTGCAGAGGGACCAGCAGTGAGACACAGAGTCCCCAGCCTCCATCAGAGAGATGGCTGCAGCTAACAATCTCCTTCTAGGGAATACATGCATTTTTATTATGAGGACTTCTTATGTTTCTTGTTTAATGCTGTTTAGTTCTTTAATTTAAAGTCTACCGATAGATAAATCCACTATTTGATTTTCCACAGCAAGATCTCAGCAATGTCTTTGAGCTCTGCTAGGCAAGCTTGACCTAGATTCATCTATGCTAGCGCTCTGACTGTTAATGACTAGAACATCTATATTATTAAAAAAAGAGGCGTGACCGATGATTTTTGTAGCATGAAAATGTGTCCTTTTTCTTTGGATATTTATGAATGGAATAAAAATGTTTATAAAATGTATTGCATTGCAGTTATAGTTTGAGTGTGTAGTTCGTAATTGTCCCTCGATTTTATTATTATGATTTCTCAGTTTATTCTCAATGGAAGTGGATATCTCTTGTTTTATTTTGTGCAGTTGTACTATGCATGTAATATGGATATGTAATTTATTATTATTTATTACAAAAACATGTTCCTTCTAGACCTGCATTTGTTAAATGTTTGTGTTGTGAAGCATAGAGACCTGGACTTTTATGGTGGGCATTTTTAGTTTTTTATGCAATATTGGCCAAAAGTTTTAGTTCAAAAGTTTTTTATGAAATTAATGCTTTTATTCAGCAAGTATGCATTAAATCTTACAAAAGATTTCAAATAAATCTCTTTCTTTTGAAGTTAGTTCAACAAAGAATCCTGAAAAAATGTAATAAGAAGACATTTTTCTTAAGCAGCAAATCAGCATATTAAAATGATTTCTGAAGGATCATGTGACACTAAAGACTGGAGTAATGAATGAAAACTGTTGAAAATTCAGCTTTGCCTTTACAGGAATTATTTACATTTACAGTTACTTTAAATTGTAATAATATTTCACAAATTCTTAAAACAGACCCCAAACAGTATTGTATACATGATATTGATGAAATTATTAACTGCAATCGGTAGTGAAAAATTCTATAGTTCTGAATCTAAAATGTTCTTCCACCTGTATACTTTGGTAGTTTCATTATTTAATTAGAACTGTATTGCCCTTCTGTATTACTAATTAGAGATCTGTCAGTACTTTTCTTTGCCTTGCTGCTGGCAGAGTCCTGACTCACATTGCTGACTGTGCACCTGCTGGAGACAGAATGAAAGAAAAAGAGAGAGAGAGAGAGAGAGAGAGAGAGAGAGAGAGCAGCTCGCCCAGTCTTGCAGCAGGGCTAGCAGAGTCCTTCACTCCTTCACTCTGTATGAGCAGTCCAGGGAAAGATGGGAAACTCTCAGAGAAAGATACCTGGCTGTGGCTTGAAAAAGAGGAGAAGGATAAAGAGGGGTAGTAAGAACGCAGGCCAGAGAGCAGGCACAACAGGTAAGACAACTAGATTACAGACAAGGATAGTGATCTAGAATCCCTGCAGTGGTGAATGCAGGTAGTTCATGAACGAGAATATAGATGAGCATCGTTTTAATGTTTTAACTCGTTTCTTTGTGTTCTGGTGCAATTATACTGCAGTGTACTGCTGTCTCACTAAGCATTGACCTCTTTACATGAATCAAACTCTGATTTTCAATGCCACTGAACGGAACATTGAGAATTTAGATGTTTTTGTGGTTTACATCTTAAAATGTAAACTGAAGAAATTCATGAAATACTTGTGTGTGTTGTATTGTGGAGTTATTTTGAAAATGTCCATATGTGCACAAGTAGTAATAAGCTTAACTGTGACTAATGACAAAATAAGAGTCTCAGACTGTTATATTACATCATGCGAAACAGGATTGTTTACATGTGTTGTTAACTCGGTAGTAGAGGAGGTTTTTGCAATTCCGGAAAAACCGGAAGTTTTACCATGCCTGGAAGTTACTACTGCGTTAAAAACTGCTCCAGTACCTCACACGATACCAACCTGTCCTCCAACCAATACGCTTGTATAGGTCGTTTGTCCAAATCCCTGAAATACGACTCATCAGAGCGTATACTACAATTGCGCCCCTATCTGCAAAAGGTCATTTTCATATTAATGTTTTGTACTCTTTTATTTGCCCTCTGGTTTGCGTTTCGTGTAGCTCAGTTAGTAGATTATTGCGTTATACCTTGATATGTAATCATGCTATCATGGGTTCGATCCCAGGTAACGAATGTGCACGAAAATGTATATGCTCAATAAATCATAAATTAGCATGATTTCTGTGAGGGTTAGGTTTAGGGGTGGGGTTAGGTGTGGTCATTCGAACGAATAAGCCACTTAAGAAAATATGTAGGAAATACTTTGAGATCGGTGTAAAACGCCCACACATTGCTTTTAAATAAACGTGCGTTTTGATTGGTAATGACGTTATACGTCAATTCATGACGACAGACACAACGCGATACTGTCATTATTTTTACGCCCGCTAGAGGGCGCTTAACTTTAAAACGTAAATATAGGTCGTAAAAAATGCTTGCACAAACGACCTATATGATCGTTTTTTGTTGGAGGACAGGCTCCACGATACATATGGAAAGCATAGGAACAATGGAATACAGTTTTTTTTAAGGTTACACCAAGTACACTCTGTGCCGCTGCAGGAAGCTCGTATGGGTCGATATTTTGGATGCCTGAGAGCTTCTCCAAATACCGCTGTTTTGCACTTGTTGTGAGCTTGTTCCTGTAAGGTCCCCTTTCTTTCGCCTTATCTTTCTGCATTGCTTTACTTTCTTCATTTCTTTCTCATTCGTAGATCCGTCTCTGTTCCGCCGACATAATAAATGCGCAAAAATGAAAGAGCTCTGGAATGTTTAGTCGCTCCTCTGTGAAGTTCTGAAGGCATTTCCCCTGGCAACCGATAGCGTGTCCTACCATCATGGCCGACCGGCTCAGACCCCTCCCAAATCAACCCAAATCGGCACGTGACTCCTCACTCTCAATAAAATAGATCAATGCACCAATAAAAAACGAGTCTTTGTTAACAAATTAAATTAAGATAATTTTTTTATTAAGATGGGTATTTGGCAATAACGAAATTAAGATAAAGGCTCCGCTGGATTTGCTTCGCCACTAGCAGCTGACATTTAATAAAATAACACTGCCAACATTAGCATATATGTCCACATTATGCATTTAAGACTCAATTAATATTTATTTATCATTTGAAAAACCTTTACTCACAGAGATTAGGCTAAGCCTACATGTTTTTGTGGAGGAAAATGATTGAATCCACTGTAGATGGCTTCAGCACGTTCCTGCGCTCACTGATGATGCGTCATTATTCACTCATTATTCTCCTTATAAACATGGTCAAAACTTTTCCACACCTCAGACTTTGCTTTAGTTGCTGGTGCAACCAAAACGTAATCGCCAGAGGCTAGCCTTCGTTACACCTACTCAGCATCCATTTTCACATCTTTCTCGCACTAATCGAAACACATCACATGACCGCTCGTTCACCTCGCAAACCGGAGCGCAAGCCCGAGCCTGACCCGAGCCCGTGTAAGATGATATAAATTAAGCCCGAACCCAACCGAACCCGTGGATTTGCCATATTGCTTACAGGACTCAAAAATCACTAGGGAAATTTAATAGGGTGCTTAAGAAACTGAAGTAAGAACAAAAACTGGCCCACTCCTGTAGACAAAGAATTAGTGTACACTAACTATCAATAGGAGCCTCTTAATTTTGATTGAAGCATGAATACATTTGAAATTCCTCACACTGGCGGAGGTCTGAATCGATCAGTAAAGTGTCAATCAGATGTCTTTAAAACCTTAAAAAGGTTCAAGCTATAAATAATACAGGGAATAAGGTTTACATTGTTTGCAAAACTCATGCAATGCAATTCATTGTGTACTCATTTCTGTCAAACCAACAGACTTAACTATTGTCATGGTTTACCTCATGGTTAATAAGTACTAAAATGTTTCCTTTCTGACTGTCAGTCTGAATTGGCTGCATCATATATAGCCATAGCTTTCAGAAATATAAGACCCCATTTGCTGTATCCTCTCAGAAAACCAGAGTCTAAGAAAACAATATCCACAGACCCTTCCTTGTGAAGCCACTTCTGTTTTGTATTACACTTTCAAGTATTATGTCCTATGGATTTTGTTCCAATAATATACAACCAAGGATTTGTTTATATAAAATCCAGTGTTTTTCTAAGCGTCAATCATCATTAATCTCCTCCCTTTTTTTTGTGGTCTTCTAAGACAGGTAATGCATTTCTGTTATTATTTTGCTGATCACGGCTTGATAAGGATCTGCTAATTCATTGTAAATTAGATATGAAGGGTTGCTTGGATACAGATGACTCTGGGTAGTTCAAGAGGACCACTGTGCATTGAATACTGATGGGCAGATGCTCCTTTATAGAGGAGAGGAGGAGACAGGATGCTGGGGAAAAGAGAAAAAGATAGAGGGAGAAATACTAATGAAGCTGTCTTTCACCTTTGTCTCCCTAGAATGCTATTTGTTTTATTGTAATACATAATATTGATAACAGTGAATGAATGTGGAAACACACTATTGCTCAAACGTTTGGGGTTAGTAAGAGTTTAAAAAATGTTCTAGAAAGTGTCCTAAGCATGTCCAGACTGCATTATTTGATAAGAATCAGTAATAAAACAATCATTTGAAACATTGTTACAATTTAAAATAAGTTTTCTCTTTGAATATATTTTATAATGTAATTTATACCTTTGATGCAATGCTGAATTTTCAGCAATCATTACTCCAGTCCTCAGTGGTACATGATGCTTCAGAATATTGTTCTAAAATGCAGATTTTGTGCTCCAAAAACACGTGTGTTTGTTTTAGTTTGTTTTGTTTTTCTGGATACTTTGATGAATAGAGACGTTAAAATAAAGACGTTTAGTTAATATTTACATTTTTATATATAAACTGAATGCATCTTCACTGAATAAAATTACTTATTTATTTTATTCATTGGTTTAAATAGTATTCCTTTTTGGAATTTATGTCATTTGTAATCTATTCTATTACTTCTCATGGAAATGTCCTCAAGGATTATAACATAATACTAAATAATGTATTTTTTTTTTTAGAACACACCGTTCCCGTTACCTGTCCAACAGCATGAGTTTATTCCAATACAACTACAATGGATTCTGATAAAAATTACATAATATTCAGTAGAATCATATAAGCATTAAAGTTTATGTTTTTTTTTAAAAACAATAATGTAGAAATTTCACTCTGTCCAGTAGGATCTTATTCTATTCTTAGTGCATTCTTATTTGCTATAAGTTGGAATAAAAATCCTGTACACATTCCAGATTTCTGGCCTTGTCATTTCTTTGTTTTTCTCTGCAGCGGTATCAAATCTGGACATTGAGAGTAAACTGACATCCCACTATCAGGCTCCATGGCATCAACATCACAATCTGTTCCACACTTGTACACGGCCACCATGTCTGGAGGAGTTACACCGACATGCCAAGCTCAACCTGCGGGCACTACACAGAGGTAACTGAGTCAGATTTCCGGGCCTATATTTTTTGGTTCCATACCACAGTACCATTTGATTTTTATCATTCTTTTCATCCAAACATATCTTATATCACAAAGTTGTAACCAAATTCCCACTGTGGTTCAGCGGTCTGTTCAGGGCCACAGTGGTGATAGATCATCTTAGACAAGTGACAGATCAAGATAGATGAGAATTAGGATCCTGCAGTTCCCCTCAGGTATCAATAAAATGTTATTATGTAGTCCCCAATCTGTCTAAACATCTATCAGTTTCCTGAGTCTATGTGTTTAATGAGTTTGAAGCTGTAAATTTTAAAGGTGTAAATATATATAGATAACTGTTAAGACAGAAAAGAAAAAATTCTTTAGAGGCAGATATTAGGGGAGTTTGTTGTTGAACATCTGATTCATACTGCCACCTTGTGTTTGAATGATGAAATTTGATTTGGCATTGCCTCAAGTTCAGTGTGAACCATCTAGCATAATTTATATTTTCCCCTTGAATCAATTTTCCTTCCATCAGTTACACATAAAATGTGACCAGAACATTGATTGTACATCATCAGTATTCACCAAATACATTAAAGGCCTTCTGCACATTAACAATTTAGTTAGCAGTTGGCAGTCTGTATAAATTCTATAAAACTGAAGTTGTTATAATTCATAATTTATTTTAGACTAAAATAGCTCAGCCAACTGAAGTAAGTGTGTGTGTGTGTGTGTGTGTGTGTGCTTTACAGACCAGCAGCAGCGTCAGCGTTCAACCAGCAGAGAGCGTGGCCGGGTCACCATATCTATATCTGTGGCCCCGCCCATGCCAACCTTCCCTTCAACTCACAAACTCAGAAGGCGGGAGCAGAGGGGCAGGCACTCACGCGTGGTAAGAATACAACATTTCATCTCCACTCATGTAGAGGAGGTCCACAAATCAGTGGTTCTCAGCTGGTTTTGCTTCAGGCCCCAGATTTTGTGTCAAATGTCAAGTGGTGATCTAACCCAGTACCAGAATTGTTTATCTTAAAATATAAACTATTATAAGACCAACAACAAGATATTTTTGGCCTAAACTAGCACGCTTTCTCCTGCCATGCACACCAGGAGAGGAGCATTAGAGAGAGTGATGTGCAAACTATCCAGAGGAAGGTAAAGCGGTTCGGTTCTTTTTGCTTGTATAGTGTGATTCCACAGTTGTGATTAGTGTGATTTTATATATATATATATATATATATATATTTTTTTTTTTTTTTTTTTTTTTTGGACATTAATTTACCAGTATTTTCTTTTTTTTCTTGTGCTTTTTAATGTGTGTAAAATGTTGAACAAACATGTTTAATAAGATAGATTTAATATTTACGCAATAATCAATAATGCATGCTTTTTTATTTTAAAGGGGACATTGGATGCTACGTGCACTTATACAAGTTGCTTAAACTGAAATATGTGTTGGCCACCCTATAATGATAAAAATCTAAATGTACTAAAATCTTCTAAAATCTTTACCCCTTTTTCAAATCGAGCCAATCTCAATCTCAGTCTTTGTGACATCACACAGACAGGCCCCTCCCATGATTGTTTGATTGACACTAGCGTTTCAGCACAAACTGGACTGGCGTCTAACCTTACCCTGAGTGACTGTGATTAGTCCTCCATTTTTTCACCACTGGAGCAAATGTAGACAAGAATGAGGTATTTTGTTTTTGAAGTAAAAATGAACATAGCAGTCGTCATTTACTCCTGACATCTGAGCCACTGAACTTGCAGTGAATTACATTTGTTTCTGATGGGAATGCACCTCTGGTCTACCTAAATCTTTCATGATCCAGCTTCACCAATTGAAGAAGTGAGTATAAGGTTTTCTAATGAATCTTTGCAAATCTCCTTTCCTGATAATGTGCTAATTAGCAAGTTTCACAAAGAATGTGGTTAAAGTAAACAGTCGCTCAGAGAGCAGGTCGGAAGAGAGGGGCAGGGTCAGTAGAGCTCATTAACATTTAAAGGAAAACACTAAAAAACACATTTTTTTAGATTGCTCTAAAAAAAAGAGCTGTTTTTACCATTGAGAATTTTTAACCAAACTGTTACAGACTTTTCATTAACACCCTAAAGAATCATAGCAACTTGTTGAAAATGGCATCTGATGACCCCTTTAAAGTGTCAGTGCACAGTGTAAAATGCTACTTAAGTCAAAATGCTCAGTATGCCGGGAATTCTTAAAAGAAAAACGATCTTCCTTGTCATCATAGTAACCCTCCATAATAATGAACCAACAAAGATATTTCAGATAGAGAGATGGAATCATGTGAAGGAAAGAAAAAAAATACAAAACATCAGAGGAGACTTGATTGTCATTCTGACATATTGGTTTAATTTATAAGCTGACCAACAACTGATCTGTATCTACTATGAGTTGTTTAGAAAAATACAGAAGTTGGCTTGACAACATAATGTTGCCATAGAGCAATAAAATATAAAACAGTTTCTCCAGTGTGCTGAGTGTTTTGAATGAATTTGTTATTTATAATTAGTTTTGTCGTATTATACATGCTTTCTGTTTTACATCTTTATTTATTTTTTTATAAGGTAAAATGCACAAGAGTAAAATGGGCTGCAACATGAGTTTTTAAAGGTGGTTAAATTTTTTCTTGGATCTTTATTGGTTTTGTTTATTGCATTTAACTGCTGCAGGAGAGACCAGCCAAAGAGGCTGAATTCAAACCCGTCCTCAGAAAGGTAAATTACATAATTTTTTGACATGTGAAAACAGAACTCCTGATCTAACTTTTATTTTTAAGTACAGGTACCAAGACCATTGGATGGGTGCCAGATTGATTCAAATCCTTCCATAACAATAAAATGTAGTCAATTCCTTCTCCATGAAAAAATTTGGCCATTCATTTCAGCATGTATGTTGGAGAGTTGAACCACATACATCTCAGTGGTTCAAGGTTTTGGAAAACAGTTCCAAAAGAGAGCATGTCTATGTTGTTTTGTGTGTGCATGTCACCCCTGTTCCCTGACAGCATGTGCACTCCATGGACACCACAGAAACATTGCATTAGACATTTATTTCGATTTAACAAGTACATTTGTTTGCTATTTGTTTGGTTATGTTTTCCATCTTTAAATTTTAGTATCAGCGCTCCCGTTCCTCCTCCCCTGTTCAGTGTTGTTACTTCATTTCCTGGATTAGAAAGGTATTTTTCCACATTAAAGAGTGCTTGTTCACTCTTTACTCCGAACCATTTCTGTTTCTCATTGTTTTAATGTGTAGGATAGAACGAAGACTTTCTCCAGATGTAAATATTTCATGTCTGTTCGTGGATTTTAAGCCAGTTTGCTGTACCTTTTGCAAAACATCTGCAAAGATTTATATTTGGTATTGCTGATAACATCATCAGAGTAAATCCTGTTGATAATAAAGTAAAGTACTCTATAAGGATGTGTTTGTATTTATAAGTAGAATCAGTTAAGGAATATGCTACTGTGTAAATCATTTATACCATTTGTTAAATGGCAATATGTTAAGTTGGGCAGCTCAGTATTATCTGGAACAACTAATGTGATACATAATAAATGTATTAAAATATCTGTATCTGATGTGATATAGTAAGACCATTTCTTCTAGTTCTTGCTTGACATTGAATACTACTCCACTACTGCACCAGTACTTCTGCATGCAACCATGGAAAAAAAAATCATGCTATCTCTTTGCCTGTGTTTGATTCTTTTATTTATTTATTCTCCTTCATTCTCTTGTGTCTTCTGCCTCATAACCAATGCTGCATTTCTCATCAATACAGAAAAATGGGATTTTGGCAATACATGTATGTATGTAGATGTCTACTTAATTAGGTATGGGCCGATTACCGGTTTCAAGGTATACCGTGATTTGAAAATGTCACGGTTTCAAAACCACAAAAATTTCCTGTTAAACCTTTCTTGCGGTATACATTGTTTTTTATGTCTTGTCAAAGACTAAGAGTGTAGGAATTAGAGCTTAGATTCTCTGCCTGAGCCTGAGCCCGAGCCCGACCCGACCCGACCCGCGGGCCGGGCCGATATTTCCCGCCACCGTCCTCGGGCCGGGTTGGGTCGGGCCCTTGATAAAGCACGTCACGTGTCATGCGCAGCGTCTCGTCCACTCGCAGTCCCGCATGCGTGATGCATCACACCTGCTGTGCGTGCTGTACTATTCAGTAGAATAAGTGCAACATAGAGCTTGAAGAAGCAAAGAAAAAAATTAAAACAGGAGAATTAAGTTTGAGCAAGTCTGGAGGAAAATCGGAGGTATGGAAACATTTTAAACTTGTCGTGGGGAGTGACAACATATGTGTTGGCTTTGTCTCGTGCATTAAATGCGGAACATATATATATATATATATATATATATATATATATACATAACTGCACAGCTCCCCCGTAGCCTAAATGATCTAGCACAGCAGCACCTGCGGTAAAAAAAAACAAAAAAAAAAACCTTTTTTCTGGCGCCGCCCCTGGTTATAATGGCCCACATATTAAAAATGGTCGGGTTTAAATCGGGCTCGGGCTCATAATTACAGTGAATGTGTCGGGCCGGGCCGGGCTCGGACACAACGTGCTTGGGCTCGGGTAGGGTCGGGTCGGGCTTGATTTGTTGGGCCCGATCTAAGCTCTAGTAGGAATCCCTCAGGTTGTTTGCAGCGTAGAGAGTAACATGACCCTTCCTACTGCACTGCAATAATTTTTCCAAAATGTAATTTGTGTGGAAAATTACGAAGTCTGTAAATGGCCGTCAACAGAGGCATGAGACACTGAAGACGGATGCAAAGAGGAGAAAATAATAGTGTTTGTTTACAGAGATAACCAAGGAAACGCTGTTTCGGTGCTGTTCCATAATCGTCGCCTGGTGTAAGAGAGTGAATTAGCATTTTCATTCAACCCCTCTGCTGTTTCAGTTTCGTGCAGAAATTGTTTATGTAGTATAATTTCACAAATCTAGTCAGAATATTCTGTTTTGACAGCAGATTTGGTTATTATTAAATTACACTATTTAATTTAAATCAGAAACGGTTGATGCTACATGTAGCATCTTTGTGGATCATGATTAAAATGCAGATTAAATAAAAATATATTTTGTTCAATGAATAAAAAGTTGTATTTGCAATACCGTGGTAAAGTAAAACCGTGATATTTTTGATTGAGGTCATCATACCGTCTAAATCACATACCGGCCCATGCCTATACTTAATACAGTTGGTCCCAATGAGTATTTGGACACTTAAACATCATTCAAATGTACTGTATGAATGTCTTAATTTGATATCTAAGTTAGTTTTGAGGGGGGGGATTAAAGGGAAGCTTACCCAAAATTGAATATTCTGTCATCATTTACTCACACTTCACTTGTTCCAAACCTGTATGAGTTCTTTCCTTGTGTTGAATGGAAAATAAGATATTTTGAAGAATGTACAGTAGAGAACCAAACAGTTGCTTGTCCCTTTAACCATCAGTTGCCACATGGTTTGATATTTTGTATATTTGTTGTATATTTCTAGTGCAGTGGAATTCATACAGTACATTAAGTGTGACTCCAAAAGTGTCTGATGGTTTTTGGGGCCACTGTATAAAACTTGTGATCTTCTAGATAAAATTGTATCTTTACATTCAACAGTGTGTTTGCAGTCTGTGTATTTGGATTAAAATCTTAAATCATCAGTCTTGTTCTGAATACAGCAACAGTAACATTTCTAACATCATCCCATATTAGGCTGGAACCAACACAGAAACAGATGGTGAATTGCCATTGCTAGTGATGAGCCATAGGCCTAAATGTCCTGTTCCCAATGTACCTACCACCTTGGACAAACAGACCAACTGGTCCAAAGCCCTGCCTCTTCCCACGACAGAAGAGAAAATAAAGAATGACTCTCAAGTAATTTCATCCTGTATAATTCCAATAAATGTTTCTGGTAAGCAACAGTACTTCAGATTCAATATAAACTAAAAACACCAACAGTATATTGTAAAATATATTATAACAATATATATGTAAAATTAATGCATCAAAGACCAAAATAATTTGATATTGTGGAACAAATCACCAACTTTTATTCCCACTAAGGGAATCTATGGCATATGCTTAACTAGTTCTGAGGATCTGTGTTATTTTTCTTCACAGGTGTTGGATTTGACAGAGATGCCAGTGCTCACTGCTCTCTTGTTCACTCACATTCGGTTCTACAGAGACGTCGAAAACTCAGGAGGCGAAAAACGATAACTGGCATCCCCAAACGTGTTCAACAAGACATGGGTATGGCTAGCTGATTATTTCCATCTAAAGCTCAAGTTCATTAAAGAAACTGTTCATTTGACATCTGCATATCACTTTTTTATGTTATCCTCATATAGCTTTAGTTTAATTATTGGTTTTCTGATTTACTTGTAGATTCGGATGAATCACCTGTGGCTAGAGAGAGAACAGTTATCATCCATGCCAACCCACACAAGTCACTATGGCATGAGGAGCTCTCCCTAAGTGGCCGAGTATTGCACACCAAGGACTCTGGCTGTCAGACAGATGACTTCTTGATTGCAGCTCCATCCCGGAGGCGTATCCGTGCCCAGAGGGGTCAGGGAATTCCAGCTTCTCTCTCACACTCCACTGGAAACATCACTTCCCTGCCAGATCACTCTGATAATGTGTATGCTGCAGCATCAGCCACTCGTGTTCGTTCTAGAAGCCTACCACGTGAGGGTGGTCGGCTTCTGGGTGAGGATCAAGATGACAGTGATGATGATGATGATGATGATGATGATGACGATGATGAAGAGGAAGATGAAGAACTCTCTCCATATGAAACTGAAGACTTCCTACCTGGTCCAGGACAGAGATTTCCAAAGGATGAGGAAGAAAGTACTGATGACCAGGCCATGCCAGAGCTACAGTTTGGAAGTCTCAAGCATATGCAACATCCAGAGAGCCCTGACCACACATGGATTGAAAGAGGCAGATCCAGGCTCCCACGCAAAGTTGACATGGGGAGCTGTGAAATTTCCTCCAGCTCTGATACTTTCAGCAGCCCCATCCACTCTGCCTCCACTGCAGGAGTGCTTGGCAGCCAGATGGACCATAAAGAGGATCACCAGTCCTCAAGTGGCAACTGGAGTGGAAGCAGTTCCACTTGCCCATCACAGACATCTGAAACTCTACCACCTGCTGCCTCTCCTCCCCTGACTGGATCCTCACACTGTGATTCAGAACTCTCCCTCAATACTGGGTCCCATGTCATTGATGACACCACTGGCTTCATAATTGATCCCTACCACATTGACAAGCCACAAGGACAGGGGCAACGATCTAATTCTTTTACCTCATCAGCCACTGATCAGATGGATGATGCAGGGGTTAGCACTGCTAGTGATGGTGAGTGGAACTGCGCTCAGGACCAGCAAGATCAGCCCTGCCCCCAAGACTTCAGCCCAAAGCATTCCAGAGAGGATGAGAGTGGCATCAGCTGCCCCAGTTATTCTAGTGGAGAAACTTACGAGAGCTTCAATGACCAAGTATCTGCTATGAAATCTGAGATGCACTACATCGTTGACACTGAAGGATTCTATTCCTCCATGCACTTTGACGGTGGTGTTAAGAATAGCAGAAGCTACTACAACTATGCAGCCATTGACCCTGACTGTGGCCCAAGTGGAAATGTAGCAACTGGCATGGGTGAATTCCCTCAGTCAGAGTACAGAGCCATGAAGACACTAGGCAGACCATGTTTCTCCTTAAAAAAAACAAAGGCCAAGCCACCACCACCAAAACGTAGCTCTTCTTTAAAGGAAACAAGCAATGGTGTGAATATTCTAGAACAGAACGAACCAAAGATTACTTGTGAGTTGCCGCTGCCCTTGTCTTCCAGAGAGATGAAATTGCAGCTGGATTTGGCTGGTTCTGCAGGGCACCTTGAGACTCCAGGTCTTGAGTCACTTGGCGCATGGGGAGTGGAGAATGTCAGGGACATACTTGACTGCTCCTCTCCATTCAGTTCCTCAGACACACATTCATTCAAGGACGAAGGTGCTGTGCAAGCAGACTATGCAGACCTCTGGCTCCACAATGACTTGGAATCAAATGATCCATACCGGTCTCTGTCTCACTCTAGCAGTGCTACGGGTACAGCTGTTATTGAATGCATCAAGTTACCAGAAAGTGCAGAGATGCAAGCCTGTGAACCCAGGTCCAGACCTACTTCCCCAACTCTTCCTCCACCTGAAGGTGAGTTCAAGCTAGCTTCCCCCGAAAAGCTGGTAGGCTTGGCATCCCCTTCCAGTGGATATTCTAGTCAATCTGAAACACCTACATCTTCCTTCCCTTCAGCTTTCTTCCCAGGGCCCCTTTCTCCAACCAGTGGCAAAAGGAAACCGAAAGTCCCTGAAAGGAAGTCCTCACTTTGTTCCCTACAACAGCCACAGCTTTCAGTCCGAAACCCAGGCATTTCCCCCAGGAGGGAAACTGACTTCCATGCCATACCGCCCAGTCACCTCGACCTAAGTGCTCTTCACAGCAAGCACTTTCCCCACAGAAATCAGATGCACATCCTACACCAGAATAAGCAGAAAGCCGCCATAGCTGCAGCTGCTGCTGCAGAAGCTCGCAATGCAGCTGCTTCTACTGCTGCAGAAGCTCGCACTGCATCTGCAGCTTCTACTTCAGAAAGTGCAACAAGCACAGTAACCAGCTCAGCCCATTTGGCCATCACTCCAACTGTTCTTAGATCAGTTCAACTGCGATCTATTTGTAGAACAGCTGAAGGAAAACAAGGGTATGATCTGGCCAATGCAAATCCAGTAACTCGTCCCAAGTGTCCCACAATAATAACTGATGCCCCATCCTCTAGCAACAGGCACACCAGGAAACCACCAGCCTACAAACCCCCTGTGGTACTGCTCTGTGAATCACAGGTTCCACCAAACATTGTTCTTCCCCAGGAGGAAGTGAAAGTAAGACAGGAAAGGCTTGGTCCTGGTACTTACTGGGCAATGACTGCTTTCAGAACTCCTGTAGATCCTGCTCCTGAAAAAGAAGATTCTTTGACAAGGTCATCTCAAAGTCCTGAGCAAGAACAAGACAGCAGAATGTATCCAGATGTGCAACTGACATTGTCACCAGAGAGACTAAAACAAGATCTAAATCAACTATTGCGGCCAGACCCTTCAGCACATCCTGTATGTTTGGCCAGCACAATGCTACCCCCTGCTTACAGTGAAATACAGAGGAGCAATTTTGTACTGTGCAATAGTCCTGACAAAGTGCCTGTTTCAACTCAAGAGGCATCGCACACTTACACAATCAGCGATGTACAGGACCGAGATGAGGATTATGAGAGATCAGGTGTCACAACCAGAAGTGCCTCAAAGGACATAAGGGAAGAAGGGTCAACTCCGGACACAGAGGACTACTTCAGCAAGGGTAATTGTCCTGTAAAAAAAACTACTTGAAGGGATAGTTCACCCAAAAATAAAAAAATTGTTTCATTAGTGACTCACCCTCAGGTCGTTCCAAACCCGTAAGACCTCCGTTCATCTTCGGAACACAGTTTAAGATATTTTAGATTTAGTCCGAGAGGTTTCTGTCCCTCCATTGAAAATGTATGTACGGTATACTGTCCATGTCCAGATAGGTAATAAAAACATCATCAAAGTAGTCCCATGTGACATCAAAGGGTCAGTTAGAATTTGTTGAAGCATCGAAAATACATTTTGGTCCAAAAATAACAAAAACGACTTTATTCAGCATTGTCTCCTCTACCGGGTCTGTTGTGAGCGTGTTCAAGTGTAGTGATATCCGTTTCGCAAAAGAATCATTTGATTTAACCGGTTCTTCTTGAACCAGTTCACAGAATAGAACTGAATCATTTGAAACGGTTTGCGTCTCCAATAAGCATTAATCCACAAATTACTTAAGCTGTGAACTTTTTTAACGTGGCTGACACTCCCTCTGAGTTAAAACAAACCAAAATCCCGGAATAATTCATTTAACAGTACACTCAAACAGTACACTGACTGAACTGCTGTGAAGAGAGAACTGAAGATGAACACCGAGCCGAGCCAGATATCGAACGAAAGATTGACTAGTTCTCGAGTTAAGAACCGTTTCTGTCGGACACGTCCGATTCAAGAACCGAGGAGCTGATGATACTGCGCATGCATGATTCAGTGTGAAGCCGACTGACACACAGCGCGTCTGAATCGAACTGGTTCTTTTGGTGATTGATTCTGAAGTGATTCTATGCTAATGTTATGAGCGTGGGTAAACCGAAGGCTTGAATGAAGGGCAATCATCGCCAATGATGTCATTACGTCGATTGCAAAAGGAACGGTGAACCGTTTTTCTTCAACTGGTTTATTGAATCGAACTGTCCGAAAGAACCGATTCACGGAAAAGAACAGAACTTCCCAACACTACTGGTGATCCAAAAAACCGATGCAACCAGTTCTTGACTCGAGAACGAGTTAATCTTTCGTTCGTTATCTGGCTCGGCTCGGTGTTCATCTTCAGTTCTCTCTTCACAGCAGTTCATATTCCGGGATATTGGTTTATTTTAACTCAGAGGGAGTGTCAACCACGTTAAAAAAGTTCACAGCTTAAGTCATTTGTGGATTAATGCTTATTGGATTGTTTTTATTACCTTTCTGGACATGGAGAGTATACCATACACACATTTTCAATGGAGGGACAGAAAGTTCTCGGACTAAATCTAAAATATCTAAACTGTGTTCCGAAGATGGTGGTCTTACGGGTTTGGAACGACATGAGGGTGAGTCATTAATGACATAATTTTCATTTTTGGGTGAACTACCCCTTTAACAAATGTGATTGGTTTATTGTACCATGGCTGTAGTTAATGATAACTAGTACAGTAAACATACCTTGTTTTTTCTGTCAGTGTTTTAAATTAGCTTCTCAAGTGTCTTACATACTGTACAGTAGTTACATGACAAAACAAACTCCATGCAACTTGTTGTATAAATGCTTTGCATGTTGACAGAATCAACTCCCAGTGACAATTCAACCTCTTCTTTGACTGATGACTCTAAACCTGATGATGATGATGTTTTCCCATCCCCCAACAAACTACGCACAACTGAAGATCTGTTTGCCATGATACACAGGTAACCACAATTGTTTTACATTCCACTGCACCATTTTGTGTCTCAGTCTCATGTTCTATATGTTTTACGGTTTTGTTGATATCATTGGACTACAGGAAGTGTATCTTTATGTGATGAAATACACTGTCAAACAAATTATTTCAGATCTAAAAGGAAAGTGCTGGGACGTAAAGACTCCGGGGAGATGAGTGGAAAAAGCCGCCCTGGTGTAGCACCTGCAACCGCCCCTGTCAGCAACCCTACTGTATGCCTGGTCACCCCAGCTGCCTCAATCCCTTCAAACAGCTCCCAACGAGCCCCAGGACCCATCTACAGGAGTGCCAAAAAGTCCAGTACATCCAGTGAGGAGTTCAAACTCCTGCTGCTAAAGAAGGGTAGTCGCTCAGACACGAGTTACCGCATGTCTGCTACGGAGATCCTTAAGAGCCCCATCACACCCAAGACTCA
Source organism: Carassius carassius (assembly GCF_963082965.1). Lineage (NCBI taxonomy): Eukaryota > Metazoa > Chordata > Actinopteri > Cypriniformes > Cyprinidae > Carassius > Carassius carassius. The sequence goes on from NC_081792.1 coordinate 21,977,547, forward strand.
AGGAGAGCTGCTATTAGAGGCTGCAAGGCACCCAGAGGAGCCCTCCTTACTCCTACAGGATTCCACTAGCAGTGGCGATCCACTTCTAAGCCAGTTCCCTAAGGCCAACAGTGAAGGATTCTCCCCAAAAACACTTACCATGTCAGCTGCCTCCAGACAGGGACGTTCCAGAATTCCACCTGCAGCAAATAGCAGTCGCTATAGCACACGGAGTCGGCTGTACACTGCCCCAATGCAGGCTATATCAGAGGGAGAGACTGAGAACTCAGATGGAAGTCCACACGATGACCGCTCCTCTTAGTGGTATAATTTTTTTAACCACTTATCAAAATCATAAACCTTTTATAATATGAAAACATTCTATTTGAACTGAATGCGAGTGCTGTTCGCATATTATGATCTACCTTAGTTTTCTCCCGATGTTGGTGGTTTGAAAAAAAAAACAGGTCAGCTGAAAACTTGGAAGAATTTGTATTATTTGCATTACCATTTATCATTGAGAGCTATGATTTTGATCATAATCCCATGCTTTTATGCTCACAAAATGAGATGGTGAAATTAGTTGTAATTCTTTAAAGGGATAGTTCACCCCCCCCCCCCCCCCCCCCAAAAAAAAAAGATGTTTATCTGCTTACCCCCAGGGCATCCAAGATGTAGGTGACTTTGTTTCTACAGTAGAACACAAACGAAGATTTTTAACTCAAACCATTGCAGTCTGTCAGTCTTATAATGTAGGTGGATGGAAATCACAGCTAAAACATTAAATAAAACAAAAACACACAAACAAAACCAAATTAAACCCTGTGGTCCGTGATGAGACAATGATGTGTAAAGACACAAAATGATAGGTCTGTGCAAGAAACTGAACAGTATTTATATAGTTTTTTGCCTCTGATTTACACAATGTCTGAACTGTTAAAACTCTCCTGATCGTGTCCTCCTGTACGTGTTCTCAGCAGCAGGCGCTTGAGGTGTCTTCTTCTTCTTCTTGCTTTATGGCGGATTGCAGACTTATAAGTGCATTACCACCACCTATCTCTCAAATGGAGCATTGACATTCCCTAATTGAGATTGTAGATAGTGTCAGAGATAGGTGGCAGTGAATCAGAGGTAAAATAAAACAACAACAATATAAATACTGTTCAGTTTCTTGCACAGACTGATTATTTTGTGTTTTTACACATCAATGTATCGTCACAATCCCCCAAACATACACTTTCGTGTATGTTTTTTTGTTTTGTTTTATTGTATGTTTTAGCCGTGATTCCCATCCACTTACATTGTAAGAGTGATAGACTGCAACGGTTTGAGTTAAAAATCTTGGTTTGTGTTCTACTGAAGAAACAAAGTTACCATCTTGGATGCCCTGGTGGCAAGCAGATAAACATAACATTTTCATTTTTGGGTGAACTATCCCTTTAACAAGATATTGAAAAGGTAACATTTTAATATAGAAAACAGTTATTTTTACATCATCCATCACAAATTTACATGAATATGTGGAAGCTTTTCTAAGGACAATCGCACCATGGTGTGCAAGGCGAAAGACTTCTGAGAAAAAGAAAGCCTAAAATGTTATGAACATAGTTCTAATAGTGGACTGTTTTGTAAAATCATCATTTCTTTTGCACTTAATTTGGTTAATTATACCTTGAAATATACAACCTGTATGTACTGTTAAATAACAAGGCAAGCGGACAAAATCAATCCCATTTTAGTTTTTAGTTTAATGTAATGTAGTGGGATGTGTAATGTGGTGTGTGTGTGTGTGTGTGTGTGTGTGTGTGTGTGTGTGTGTGTGTGTGTATGAGTGACTCTTCATGCTGTTTGAATCTCAAATAGTCAGAAAGCATTACAACAACTGTTACAAAAACCTTTTTACCTGTGTTTAGTTTACTTTTCTTCATAGACCCAAATTGGGTTGTGTATTTTAGTCACAATTCAGGTGTCACCATGTAAAGTATGTTTACTTAACCAACAAACAGAGACAATTTTTGTGACTGCAAAAGAAATGAGGACCTCAATCTCAATGTATTCTGTGAATATCTTTAAAATCACTTTTAAAGTGAATCTTCAGTCTGAGGTCTTCTTGGAGTTCAAAACTTATAGGAATTATATAGATTTGTGAAGTCTACACTGTGCCACTGAAGGGAAGGTGACAAGCTGTGAAAAGATAAATTTTTGGTCATCCGTCTCTAGTAAGCGCTCTTTCACCATGGTCGTAATTCAGTTTCTTCATCCTCTGTACAGCATGCAATAAAACACTAGAACATGTCACATCTCCACTTAAAATGTATTTCCACCTTGACTTGAATGTGTTGAGTATGTGCTTTGTTCAGTAAATGTACAAAATGTATAAGATTTGTTGAAATTTGGAGTTATACGTCACTGTATGCACAGTTTGAGCTTTTCCCCTTAAGTGGAGGAACTGGACAATCTAATCTAACGAAGCACTATTCGTGTACAGCTGAATTTTGAAAGAACAGACTGAGGCATAAGAGGGTGTATGGGGCCATTTTGTTTAAATGATGAGATAATTATATTTAGGGATTCATGTAATGTGAGTAGTATTGATATATCTCAACCTCTGGGATATAGATAAAAATGACTGCAAAAAGGCAGCAGTGGTTCATTGCTCATCTGTATATACATGGATGATTAACATAATATTTCAGCCTTTTTTTCTGAATTGTTGTTGATTTGTCATGTCAAGAGGTTTAAGAAATGAATTCTTTTTGTTTTATACCGGTAGAGAATACTTCCTGAATATTCTTAGACACAGAACTAACAGATATTTTCTCATAAAATAGGAGCTGCAATTGTGCCATGTCTTTTTTTTCCTCCTTTAATACAACCCTGTCTGATGGTTGTCCCAAATAGCTGTGCTTTTCAACTACAGAATTTTGGATGTATAGAGGTTTTTTTTTTTTTTTTTTTTTTTTTTCATGTTATAGAATTAAACCTATAAAATCTTCTTTTAGATTGCAACATTTAATAGAAAAAAAGTATTTTTAATTATGGGATATTTTATCCAGAGAATTATTTTGTTAATAAATTTGGAAAATAATAAAGCTTTATTTAAATAAAATAATGAAAAAATCATATCAGGGGTGGATCAGCCAATGATGAAGATACCGAACTTGTAAACATTTTTTAATTAGCTGTAAACTTGCATTCTGAACATATAAGTTATTCCATATGTTACACACCTGTAGTTAAATGTTTTGGTGCTTTGAATTCTATACCCAGGCCATATTCTGTCATTGTTGCCATTGGGGGGGGGGGGGGGTTCATTGACATCATCGGTTTTCCTTTCATACTATTCTCTCTGTGTTTGTGATGCAATTGCTATCATGAAAACAACACTCGTGACAATAATTTCAGATATGTAGCAGTGATTGTTTCTTTTGTTTTTATTTATATTTTCACAACACAACAGTAGCCACATTTGAAGAATCAAACTAGTTTCCTGCAGTGAAGCTAACCAGTCAGTTTAGGCCTTATTTTCAAAATATAAAAAAATGAAGGGAAATCACAAAGTTATCTGAATCATAGTTATTTTACCTCAAATGCTTTGGATTGTTTTAAACTGGCACATGGTTCTAAACAAAAACGATCATCTATAAAGAAAGAACAAAGGTGTGAAAGGAAACAAAAAGACACTACACAGAAGAGTTATTATGTGGGTTTCTTTTTTGTGACTGAAATATCATAATCCGTCTTATATTTCTTTGTTTTTTAATTTTCTTGTTGAAATTCTCTGCATTAATGGAGAAGCACAGTCTTTTTTGCCAAAGGGGTTCAAATGTGTACTGATGTAAAATGAATTACAAATTACAATAAAACAAATAATTGATCAAAAAGTGAAAATGTCTAGAGATAAGATGCATCTCATTCAGTTACAATAAACAGGAAACAAATCTCACTCTGCATACAAACTTCACTTCAAGAGATTTGAATCCATTTTGTATTTTTGTAAAAACATGTACATATAATCTTTTTAAAGTAAAAAAAGAGAAAAAGACACTATTTCATTTTTTAAAATGTTTTAAAAGTTTACATTAAGTCCAAGCCTTTGTATATTTTTGAGCTGTGCGACTCTCTCAGTTCTGTATTTATTTTTTAGTAAACATTGTGGGAATTCCATTGTAAATTTGAACCATTTCTTGCCAGCTCAAGTGACTGCTTAGTAACTGTGTATAGAGAAAGCCAATAAATGTGACTGCATTGAAAAATAACTGGATGTCTTTAGTATGATTTATATATTTACTGTATTCATTCAGAATTTGATAAAAATGTAAACCTCTTACATTATTAGTAGAATCAAATATCTAAGCTAAGGCAAATGTTGTGCATTAATGTCATCTTTAGTTACAGGTAAAGATTTTTGTGTCATAAATACTAAGAATACATCACGAAATGTATGTACAGTTGGACCTACGGTTAAAAATATTTCAATGTGGCTTGACACTTCGCAGTCACAATGAAAAAAAAAACATTTTAAATGTATTTAAAACAAAGCTATAAAACGTACATATAAGAAATACTTATCGGTCAGTTTGAGCCTCTTAAAGGGATAGTTCACACAAAAATGAAAATTCTATCATTAATTACTTACCCACAAGTCGTTACAAACCCGTAAGATCTTTGTTCATCTTCGGAACACAAATTAAGATGAGATCTGAGAGCTTTCTGATCCTCCAAGGTGATCAGATTTCTGAAATGAAAACCGGGGACATTTCCTAGTTCAGTGGACTAAATATCTCTGAAATCTCACTTGCGATTATTTACAAATGAAAAAACAAGGACAATATATTAAAAATAAAACAATAAATATGAGAATATATGATAAATGAGACTGTATTTAACAAATATTTGTAACATTTTGACGAACTGCGAGTATAAAGTAATTTAAAAAAAAATCATGCTTATGCTTTTGGAAATGGAACAGGATATATGAAAAATAACAATAAATAGTTATTTTGCATTTTAGGCTAATTTTGACCACAAAGTAAGTGCTTTCTGCAAGTTTTAATTGTTAAGTTTATTGTTTTTTATATTATTCATAAAGTTGTAATGGCGAAAGTTTCAGGAATGTTTAATACCGTGTGTAAAACAATACCACAACCTTATCTTGTGGACTTGTTATAAAGTGCACACAAACAGTATTGTTTTCCTTTAACATGTTTAGTTAGTATGTGACTACCTTAAAAGACAAATAATTATGTGGAAGGACCCTTGCTGTCTATGCTGGGGTGACCAGTCGTCCCCATCCCCGTTACTCTCAGTAATGGTGGTAGATGGTAACTCAGGGGAGAAGAATTGTTGAATAGAGTTTAAGTCCTACCGCGGTCCCATCCCCCAGCACCCCCAAATAAAATAAGGCTTGTTCGAGACATCAAAGTAAAGCTTATTGATGAGTCTGGTCTCCGATCACTCTCGGGGTACTTTGATGTCACACGCCGATCGGTCTGCGCAGCGCCGACGCATCCTGAACAATCGGAACATATGCTCCAACGGTTATGGGTAGTTTCTGACTAAATACTGATACATAGTGGTGAAAAGCAATAGCAAAAGTAGTAGGTCAGTATTATTAAACGTACAGTATGGGATTTTTGGCCACCAGGGGTCACTCAATCAAAATAATAACATAAGACGTACTTTGACGATTACCGGAAAGAGCGTAGGCTCATGGTAGTTGTTGTTCATTGGAACACGCGCTCTGTCGCTCCCCACATTCCTGAGGCCGGCGACAAACTGGATGCGTGGCGCAAGCGTCTCAGCTGCGTGGCGTGTCAGTTTTTAATTCGGCTCCCATGTTAACAGGTTAGAGCTTGCAGACTGCCTGCGTGAGACGCGCATGCGGAAAACGCGTGCATGCTAGAAACAGAACCGACGCCTATTTTTCACGCGACACGCGCGCGTGTTGGAAGCGTTTCCAGGCAAAATATAATAGGAAAATATGTTTATATGTAATTTTGTACACAAATACATATTAATTCATGACAATTTGATGTTTGAAAGTCTATAGGTTGACATAAATTCAGATATAAATGTAATTTAAAAAATAAATAAATAATTGTCGATTTTCAAATATTGCACCTGTCAAACATAGTCTATTTTGCCGTCAATACTGTTGACGGTGTCCTTTATCAGTAGGCTTTATATTTATGCTCAACATGAAGTATAGATATTGTTGTCATGAAGACAAGAGCCTGGTCTGTCAGCGGTCTCCCTCTATGTCACCTACAGCAGCGCGCCGCGTCAGGCACGCTTCTGGTGTGTAAAGACACAGAAAACGCGAGGCAGCCGCCACGCTTCTGGCACGCAGCAGAGATGCCACTAGGTTAGCTTGTATGTTTGGTGCGGAATGGGTGCAGTATGGGGTCCAACCTCATTTTCTTTCATAGGGCCCAAAATCGCTAGCTGGGCCCCTGTGAGGACATGAACAGTGTTCGAATTGAGGGGGGGCTGGGGGGGTCCGGGACCCCCCATAAGCATCAAGGGACACCCCATAAGGCCCAAAAAAATGACCTTGGAGGGTTCCCTGGTTTTTCATTAAAACTAAAATAGAAACAATATTTGACATAGCCTTATCTATATTTTTTATCAAAGTATTGTGCTGCCGCTCCCATAAAAAGCTACTTCAAATTAGTTGTGCGTCTGAAAATACGCTCAAGCGCGGCACACGCTGTTTTCTGAAGGAATTTACAGACTGTCGGCGCTACATCGCTGTGTGATTGGCTGACAGAGTGATCCTTCTCATTATTTTACCTCACGATGAGGGTAAGATATTATTTCTTTGTTTTATGATTGTTTGGTACACCTAATTTACTGATACTGAATAAGTGTTTATCTTAGAATTGGACATTCACATTTATTATAATCTTGGTCTGTCAATAGTTTTTTTTTTTTTAATCTTATGATGCTAGCTCACTATCGGATAAAGCTAGCAATGCACCCATTCTGAATTAAACAAATTATTTTAAATCTAGTAATCTTAAGGCCGCGTGTCCACCAAAGCGTTTTCCCCGCAGATAGCGTATTTTTTCAGATGCAGCGTTTTTTTAAACGCCAGGAGCGTGCTGAGCATTCGGGCGTTTTTTCTCACGCCGAGAGATGAAGAATGTTCAACTTTGGATAAAACGCTACGCGCATCACTGTCACTTTCTAGTCAGCTGACCAATCAGAGCGCAGGAGGGGCGGGCCAAATTCCACACCAATCAACTGTCATAACTGTTATTTTGTTACAACGACGTGTCAAACAAGCGCAACAAGAAAAATGGAATAGGAATTAATATTGCTGGTTTCTGAGCATCCAGAGCATTTAAGTAAGAAAAAAATTATCTACCAAATCAGATACAAGTAACAGTTTAGCGGTTATTCCGTATCGTAGCAACCAAAGCTCTAAACTGGAAAAAAAACCCGCAGCCCACAAAAAGCGCCCTCAAGCGCTCACGGCTGGGCGTTTGCAGCAGAGAAAATATTTTTATTTTCAGAAAATAATAATTTCCATTTGCAATTCCATTTTTTACCCACTCTAATAAATATACATGTATCTAGTCTAGTTGCTCAAAAGAGTATTGCAGGTCCTAACTGCTTATTTATTTTTTTTTAGTTTTGTATTCGAATAAATATTTAGACATGATCAAACACTACATTTTCAAATGATACATTTTGAAAAGATACTCGTATAAGCACACACAAGTGAATATTAATTCATGCAAGAAAATACGGAATTTAACCCAAGAAAAGTAAGTACAGTAGGCCTATTCATGTGAATTGATAGTGAATCAAGAGATCGAAATTGATTAATGGTCATCAGCATCGTAATCATATTAAATTCTTTCTATTTTTTCCCTCTTAGAAACACTATTGTGACAAAATATATTTAATGTAGTCTCTCATTCACTCCTATAGAAGTTTACCCAACTATGTCAACTTCCGCTTGAAAATATGAAAGGGTTATATAACTAGATTCAAGATAAATTAGTTTTTTTAATGAAATAAAATGCCTACATGTGCACTGTTCAAAGTATATAGATTTTTATTTAATTTTACATATAGTAAATGCTCCGCTGCAAAATCATGTTCTGAAACACAAAGTAAATGAAATTCACAAGTAAATGAAATTATATTATTATATGAAATAAATAAATACAAATATATTATTCGTTTTTTTTTTATTGTTGTTGTTGTTGTTGTTTTTTGGGTGGGGTGGGGGGGGGGGACCCCCCAAGAGCTTTGACACAATTCGAACACTGGACATGAACACTCTTTACAAGTTGGCAGGCTACTTGTAATCACGGTAATTATGATATGGTGTGAACGCACCTTAAGAATTGTCTATTCTAGGGTAGTTGAAAGTTTGGACATTTGTTTTGTGGACCCTCCTGATAGAAATTCCGGTGAATGCCACAAGAGGAGGCTATTTCTCCATGAATAGACTTTTTTCACAGACACTAACGTCCCGACATCTCAACACCCGTAATTCTGTAAGTTCTATTTTATATGTAAAATATGCATTTTCCTTCAGACAAAGAACCTCTGAAAGAATGTTTTAGGCTCGGCATCTTGTGCTGGTCTTGCAGTATTACCTACTGACAGTCCCTTACACATGTTTAATCCAGCCGCACTGTGAAGCTTCAGGTTGATAGAAACCCAGATGAGATGTTCTACATAGGCTAGAAGTTAAAGCGGCTTTGATAGAAGGACATCCTCGACTTTCATGTATGATCCCGGTGATAAGCGAGTTCTCCGGTTCATGAAGAAGTAGCATCCAGAGCCATCGTAAAACAGAGCTGCGACATGCTTCGATCTCGCCGCGCGGTCACGTGGGTCTCTCCAGACAAGGTATCAGGGTGTAAGACAACACAGACAGCGTTGACAATCCATTTGAATGGGTTTAAATAGAATAGACTACAGCTTCACTATACAGGTATTTGTAGAAATATTTGGTAAACATTACAGCATATTATGCATTGATTATTATGTCGATGACATTAAAAATTATTTTTTTTTATTCTGGAGAGTGACGGAGAGGCAACATTAATATGGTTTTCTTGTATATAATATTCAGGTTTTGCTTACTTATAATGTGACCAAATGAACTATTTTTCAGTGAAATAAATGTTCTATATTTTAGTTCAATGATATTTATTTAGTATTTTAAGGAGATCTTTTGGTACTAAATACTATTTGTGCAATAATTATGGTAATAATATTTTTTCTAGTATTTCTATTACTTATATTACAATAAGTGTAGTATTTAATGTTAAAACAGGGGAAGGGTTTTAAATTCCAATGCAAAGAGGCAAATTAGAGTCATTTTGTGATCAGAAAAAAAATCATTTGTAATGCCATCGTTAAACCTTTTTTAATTTTTTTTTATGTACCCATATGGCTCTTTACTAAATTGTATCTAGAATATTGCAGGTCATACCTATTTTTAAGTTTTTCATTTGAAGAAATATTTAGACATGATTAAAAAAATAATGTTCAATTATTTCTACTAAATTTTATTTGTTAATGTACCAGATGCAGTTACTCAGATTTACTTAATTTTTTTACTTGCATTTACTCAATTCATACAGTATATTTCATTGATTTCACAGCTTTAAAATTTACTTTTAAAATTTATTTAAAACTAAAATTTAAAATTTATTTTTTTTTGAGTGTAAAAATGTTTCACCAATAAAATTGAGTAAATAATAGTTAAACTTTTTACAGTGAGGGACACTGTGTGTATGATCTGAACTTTCCCATCATGTCCACAAGATCTCCTTTGGCACAGCACTTATTGGTTTGTAATCCATGTATTTGGAGTAAACATTTAGTTGCACAATAGTTAACGATTATAATCAAAGTTAATAAACGTGTGGAGGCCAGGCTGAAAATGATCCAATTCATTTTGATAAATAAATAGAATACTTAATGGATAAATATATATATTTTAATGTATTTATTAATTTGCTTGCTTTAACATGCAACCTTTATTTACAACCTGGACATAAACAATGTCTAACCTGAAAGTAAACCAAATTCGAAGACATTCTGAAATTATTGAACATTTTCCAGTTAAAGGCAGGGTAGGTAAAAAATGTATAAACAACTTTCTTCCAAATTTGTTTAAACTTACTATATATATCAATGCATAATTAAAATGTAAGTACTCTGATAAAAAGAGTATAAAAATCGAGTGACTCTAGACCGTTTAATCTGTATTAAACACAGCTCATTATTTCCATTCGGGACGAAACATAGGATTGGCTTAGGCGACTGTCACTCTCTCGCAACCCTGGCAACCACCCTTTTGCCACACATGACCTGCCCACTTGCGCATGCACGTTTGATTTGAGGAATTCAAGAGGCACGGATCCTAGGAATACCAAAACAATGACAGAGAAACAGCAAGCAAAATTCACAGTACCGGCCTATGCAGTTAGTGAAGGCAAACCAGGCAAAAAAAAGGAAGACAGTAACAGTACAAGAAAAGGCAATGAACAAAAAGTCTTTGGATAAACAAAGAAATAAAACGCAAGTTAATATCGGCGTGGCTTTCCAGCGATGGCGAGAACTGAGGGAACTCAAGGGGCTGAAAAGTGACTCCTTGATGGCTTTATTTCTGCTGGACAGGTAAATCTTTCTTTTTGTATTTTGATCATACATATTTTTTTGTTTATTTTTTCCATGAAGCATGTGTCATTAGCACACGTAGCTGCGTAATATAGCTAACATAACATTACTTAGCGAGCGGTAGTAGAGACTTTGGAAGGAGCCCAGAAGGGAGGGGGTGGAGTGAATGGAAATAATGAGCTGTCTTTAAAACAGTCGTGAGAGGTCTACAGACATTCGACTTTTATACTTTCTTTTTCAGAGTACTTACATTTTAATTATGTATTGATATATAAATAAAGTTTAAACAAATTTGGAAAAAAAGTTTTTTATACATTTTTTACCTACCCTGCCTTTAAATCTTTTCACTCAAATTGCTGATTTGAAAAGAAAAGGTTTTAGACTTTCGCTGTATTATGAGTTTAGACTCCAAAACTTTCACCAAAACCTCCACAACTGGATCTACGATTGACATGAGCACACAGACTTTGCCTACAATCACTTGCTGTACCAATAGCATGGCCTGCCCCATATTTCCACATACACCATCAATGTCTCAGGACGAGGTGGTTCACCTCTAACTTAAGGCAACCCAAACTAAACAGTTACATGTGTTATCTGCTTCACCAAACTCAGCATTGAATCTGTCTGTGGTAAGCTCAAATGTAGACTCCAAAATGGACGAAACACATGGACAGTACATGAAGGAAATGGAAACAACATCACACGTTCAAAGTATGTGGTTCCTGCCCCTTTAGGTGACAAACGAATATGTTTCTCTTAGGACTACATGATAAACTCACCAATGAAACCAGACAGGAGCCAGTATACTGTGGTACAGGGCAGCTCTAGGAGACGGTCCACAACTCACCCTCTTTGAAGTGCACCATAGAGACAGATCTTAAACAACAGAACTGAACATTTCAAGGGATGGGTAAAACACGTATGGAGACACTCATCCTTATAAGAAACAGCATCTGGCTTATTTTCTGCCCTGAAAGTTGAAATGTATCTATAATGAATTCGTTTTTGTGATTGCAGATACTGATTAGTTTTTTTCCTGTCAAGGCAACCAAGGCATATTAAACTTTTATCCAGTACAAAGAAATAATATGCAATAGCAATGATATCATTCATTAATAATAAATGAAATAAATAAAATTAAGAGAAAAATCACATTAATACAATTACTTGATATATATTAGTAAAATATATAGTATAAAAATGTCAAATCTAAACCCAAATGAAATGCTCAAGTTCTTTTAAGCAAAGCATATTCAATTAGGCAATACCTTTCCACTGAAAATATGGTGAAAATGACAACTTTATAAATGCAATGATTTATTCAAAATGGTAGAAAAGCATTCAAATAAGTAAATACAAAATAATCCAACCTGAGTCTAAGAGCAAGGTATATACGGTGTAACTAAAATGAACTAAAAATGTATGTATATAAATGTGTATCACAACAAAAATGCTCCATCCCCCAAGACACAAAATCCATTATCAATGATATAAACAGATACAATGTGCTCAAAAAAAGCAACAGTTTCTACTTATTAAATAATAAGAAAAGAATGCACTGAATGATAGAATACTGAACTAATACACATTAATACGATAGAAAAAAAACACACATCTGGGATTGCTCCATACATCATTATCATTCAACATGCAGATAAACTTCTGAATTTTAGGACTATGTGACATTATGTCCACTTTATGGGCGTCACCTGAAGTGCTGGTGTGGTATTTTTTTAGAGGGAAAAGACATTATGACTGTTTTTACAAAATATGTACAAATGAAAACATAGTACAAGTGTCCTGAGAAATTATCTTGAGTTAAACAGCAATAGTTGGACTCAAATTTTGTGCTTTTAAAATTGGTGCCTTTTGTAGACCATAACAAAACCATTTTTTGATTTACATCACTTAAAAAACATTTAAATTTTTTCTCAGTTACTTTATGAAACAGCAGGACATTTTGAAATACGGTTGTGTATTTCCATTCCAATTTTAGAGGAAAAAATAACTAATAAACGAAAAGAACTAATTAATTAAACTATGCAAAATGGTGAAATATGATTAACCGGCACCAAAACCCTTCATAGTCAATGTCCAAAGTGTATTTCAAATGAATCTTCATCAGACTTAACCTAAAATAAAGTGGAAGTGAATGTTTGTCAAGCTGCCTGTGCATGTAGACGGTAACAGAAACGATAAATAACACAATGAAATCTTTTGGGATTCAGCTTTCTCTACCATTGTCTGTAAATGCAGAGCATTGTTTTACTGAGGTACTGAGGTCTGTAGCTGCAGTTTTACACTGAATTGGTTTCTAGATGAGAGCTGGTGAACATTCTTGTACACAGTAGTTGTACACGATGTCCATGCAAAGGTAGTTTTGAAAAGTCAATCTGCTGATGTAAATTTTTGCATTTGTTTTTGCCACAAAAACAAAAATATTTGGCTGATCAGTTTTTCCCAACCGTTTAAATAAGCGGGAATGAGTTCAGGTGAAGCAGGTAAACATGTTGGACCTTTAACCATCAATGTCACGTGTAATAAATATCCGTTTAACTTGAGTAAAGTTTGTGAAAAAAAGATTGTGAAATCCAGTGAACCTGATTTTTCCTCTGTTGCCCTCTGGTGGATCCTCCGTTTTTCCTCAGAAGATTCCAGCTACTATTTTGTCTGTTTGAGTCTCTCAATGTGATGGCAAAGTTTAAGAGCAGGACCCAGCTTCAGCCCCATGTACTTCATGATCATGTCACTCCGTAAAAGCATCAAGGCCTTGCCATCAATCTCCTGTGGAAGAAAGAAAAGCAATCAATCCATTATAAAAATCTACTTGGAAATCTTGATCTGAAAACCTACAAAAAAAAAACTACTATTGCAAAACATGAGAAATCCAGAGAATCGTATCTCACGTGTTTTCTGAAGAGCTCTGCGTGTGGGCCCAGTGCTTGTGGATCAGCATTGTGAACAAATTGCATCACTTCCTCTATACTCCAGGATGACGGACTCTTACTAGACATTTTGGTCAGATCCTTCTCTGCTGCTTGATGATCAGGCCCAGTGGTTGAGCTAGCAGCTAGAAAACAACACAAATTAAGATATATATATATATATATATATATATATATATACACACACACACACACATACATATATATATATATATATATATATATATATATATATATATATACACACACACACACACATACATATATATATATATATATATATATATATATATATATATATATATATATATATATATATATATATTTGCCACTAGGGGGCACAGCAATACATAATCATGACAAAATGCATGGCTCTGTTCAAAGCAGCACTCTGGAGTATCTAGTATGTGTACTGTGCACAGCATGTACATTTTCTTTATGCAAAGAATAACAGAATGACCAGGTCACTTTTTTCATTAATAATTTGATTGAACTGCATAAAAGTTAGGATTTCTTTCCAGACAAAACAAGGGGGGAAAAAACCTTTTTTAAATAAGATTTAATATAGTTTAATATACTTATAATATTAAAAATATTGAAACAAAATTAAGATATACTGTGGTGGGCAGTATTTATTCTTCCTAATGTAATGTAAAATGTAGGACTTCTTCAGACAATTCATATAAAAAAACGCTTTATATACGTATAAATATATATTCGCACCGATGCATCTGCATAAAAGTTACAGATGCATCGATTTAAAAGCATCGACATTTTTTTATGATAGCATTAACTGTAAAGGGACATTTATAATGTGTAAATAAAATCTGAGCTTGTACAGTACTAATTAAGATATGTGCATGCAAGTATTCATTCCATACATGTAGTAGCCTAAATCATCCCGGTATTCCGAACATTTTTATTGTGTGTACAATATACGTACTACATATTGCAGAAACAATAAGAATAGTATAATAGAATCAAATATATCCCACAACTGAATGTAGTACATGCTAGATAAAATTTTTAAAAAAAAAAACACAAAATGTTGTAGATTCTGTCAACATCACACAGCAATGAAGCATTAGGTGTTTTATAATCACAAAGTAATTCAATCTATGATCATCCCTTTTTCTGCCTGCCTCAACTGACATGTATATAGCCTCAACTGACATGTATATATATTTTTGGAAAACTGAAAATGAGCTTCCCAGAATAGGAGTGCAGGTCTAGGATCAGTCCCTCTTTTGACAGTCCCGGTCTCAGTCTCTTTACAATGCAAAATCAAACCGAACCCCAAACATCACTCCCACTCCGAGATGCTATTTCAATAAATATGGCCCCCTGAGCCGCCAGCAGGCTTTAATCCATATCAAAGCCTATTGTGCCACTTGACATTTGATTAGAGAAAATACATCTGGTCTTCACACAGGCACTCTGTGCAAAACTGATACGGGTGTTTATCCCACGATAGAAATAGATCTAGGTCTCTGAAGAGCAGCACTGAGCACGTAAGCCAAGCTACTAGACTGAAAGCATTCCGAGTTGAAGGAAGTTGAACAATAAAACTGTTTTGCCTTCAGGGCTCAAACACAAGCGGAATGCCAACAAGCACAGACACTAAAAGCTCACTGACTTTATTAAATGATTCAATAAATTACTTATTACAAAGTGTTACTTATAAATCTGCACTAGGTCCATTAAAAATAAAATAAAGTCTAGTCGGATGCAACAATGCAATTACAACAGTAATTCAAAGCTTCATTACATTTCAGTAACACTTTACAATAAGGTTTCATTTCTTCGCTTTAGTTAACTTAATTAGTTAACATGAACTAACAATATTTCTTACAGCATTTATAATCTTAAAGGGTTAGTTCAGCCAAAATTGAAAATTAAGCCATAAATTAATCACCCTGAAGTCTTTCTGGGTGTATATGACTCTCAGACGAAGTTCAGTTTAAAAATTGTCTTTGATCTTTCAAGCCGTTTGATGCAACTTAGCAGGTGTTGCACTCCATCAGTCCATGAGAAGTTTAATAAAAAGCTCATCAATAAAAATAAAGTGTCTCACACGGCTCCGGGGAGTGAAAAAAGGCCTTCTGTATGCATTTTTGTAAGAAAAATATCCATATTCAAAACATAATAATCACTTTATTCTAGCTTGCACTCACAGTTGTAAACAAACCAGTTCCTGGGGAATGACGTATGAGGTCAGCTTTGCGCATGCACCGCTCAGAAGTGACGCACGTGGAAACACAACGGAGAGATCAAAACAAAGGTCACTAATTAGAAGTAAATAAATAAGAATTTAAATAAGAAGTAAATAAGAATATTGGAGGATTTTGATATAGGCCAAGAGGAGACTGGTTTTCCTTTGCTAAAGTAAAGAAACTTTGCTTCCTTTGCTCCTGTTAACAAATGCTGGTTTTCAGGAGACTCACCAGCGCATGCGCAATGCTGACCTCATATATCATTCCCCTGGAACTGCTTCCATTTTACAAAAGCTAGATTAAAGCGATTATTACATTTTGAATATGGATATTTTTCTTACAAAAATGCATCGATTCGCAACAGGGGGCCTTTGTTCATCCCCCGGAGCAGTGTGAGACACTTTTTTTAATGTATGAGCTTTTTATTAAACTTCTCATGGACCGATGGAGTGCAACACCCGCTGAGTGGCATCAAACAGCTTGAAAGATCAAAGACAATTTTTTAAATAACTCCAACTGAATTCATCTGAAAGAAGAGTCATGTACACCTAGAAAGACTTCAGGGTGAGTCATTTATGGCTTCATTTTCATTTTTGTCTGAACTAACCCTTTAAATGGTCATTTCTATATTTACTAATACATTTTTTAAAATCAAAAGATCTATCTATTAATGCTGAAGTACAAACTATGAAAAATCATATTTGTAATTCACAGTAGCAAAGATTGATGCTATAAGAATGTTTAATGCTCATAGTCAGTTTATACTAATGTAGTAACTAATAGTAACAAATAAAACCCGATCGTAATGTGTTATTGACATTTATAACTGCATGTAAATGATCCGTTAAGCAGTTTTTGATCTGATTTTTTTTATATTATAAATGAAGAGTGCTGATTTAAGTCTGGTGTGTTATTAATAGTGTGTTTAAAGGTGTCTAAACAAAGCGTTCTTACATAGCCTACCTTCCACTCGTCTGTGTGTGCGTGGAGGACCCAGCTCAGAGGGGTTGGAGGAGAGTCTGCGGAGGGGTGGGGGGTGAGAGGGGTAGTGCGGGCTGCTTCCAGTCGGGGTGTGATACTCAGACGTGGTCCGTAGTGGGGGGGGTCGGGGGGCAACGGAATTGGTGGCTGAGTCTATTGACTCTACTGAGAACTGCTGGTCTGTGGTGCCACCATTTTCAGCATGGACGATGGATTCTGGCACAGAGATAGTATGACGTGAAAGGTTTTAAAGTGAAGTGACATTCAGCCAAGTATGGTGACCCATACTCAGAATTTGTGCTCTGCATTTAACCCATCCGAAATGCACACACACAGAGCAGTGAACACACACCCGGAGCAGTGGGCAGCCATTTATGCTGCGGCGCCCAGGGAGCAGTTGGGGGTTCGATGCCTTGCTCAAGGGCACCTAAGTCGTGGTATTGAAGGTGGAGAGAGAACTGTACATGCACTCCCCCCACCCACAATTCCTGCCAGCCCGGGACTCGAACTCACAACCTTTCGATTGGGAGGTTGTGAGTTCGAGTCCCGGGCTGGCAGGAATTGTTAGTTCATACTTAAGGTCATGAAAATGGTATTTGTCAATATATGGTTTGAAATAATATTATACATATAAATATATGTTCCTTATGCTCACCAGGACTATTTATTTGATCAAAATTAGATAAGACGAGATCCTTCAGAAATCATACTAATGTGCTGTTTTGATGTTTAAGTAATATTTCTTATTATTATCAATGTTGAAAACAGTATTTATGTGGAATTAAACCATGATACGTTTTTCAGGATTTCTTGATGAATAGAAAAAAAATAATAAACGCTTTTATTAGAAATACAAATGTTTTGATCAATTTAATACATAGTTTTGACAAATATAAATTGCACCTAAACTATTTTCTTTGCATCGTTGAATGGATGAATATACTGTTTAAACAGAATCCCAGGATGCATCTAATGAAGCTGTGGCTACTTGTCACTGCTTTCAAAAAGCTAAAATATAAGATATTTGAACATTTTTGATCTTTACATAAATCCTATACTCCCATCTGTGCCATTTCATAGTTCTACTGACTTTAAATTGTATAAAATAGCAATAATAAAGAATGGCTAGTTGTGTATAAACAAAGTTTTTTGGAAGGTTTTAGTTACACGCTGGAGACTACAAGTATACACAGCTACAGTGTTAAACTAACATAAATCTCCACAAAAATAAATGCAGGAGAGGATTCCTGTGTACTGAATGAATATAAATCTGATAGAACAAGTAGTAACATGTTTATATCTGTCTTCCAATACACCATTTGCAAACACTACAAATCAGTTTTATAATGCTGCTAAGACAACTTTTTTTCTTTTTCTTTTTTTATGAGCTTGGTCTACAAAACATTCAATGAGAGCTGAGAACAGGCAACACTTATGTCTGTTAAATTATAACAGCAGTTAAAAAATAACCCAAACTGGCCGGTCATTCACACTCTAATAAAAATCAGACACTTAATTAGTAACAATGTAGATGACTTAATTAGGAGGCTGTCGGGTTTTATTATGTGCACTTAATGAGAGAATGAAGAGAGGCGTCCAACTCAGCTTAAAGAAAACCCTATCCTCCATTCACTTTCAGGTCAACCCATCAGAACTGGCTTGGATATGCTGCATTTATTGTGGCATATACACTCTATCGATATCATTCACTCTCAGACACTTATGAGCAAAAACACTCAGAACAGCTGAACAGGTCGTACCGTCCGAGGGCAAAGCTTCTGTTCTCTGTAGTTTTGGTGACAGGGCAGCGGTGTATGTAGTGGAATCTCTGTTGAAACGCCTCGTACCTCGTGCTACAGACAAAGCCTCTGACATCTCCTCTTTCACTGCAACAGAAGGAAAGAGCAGGATTTACTTCTGAAATCACACAAGTTTGGGCTGTGTGATTGTGTAAGGAAATATATATAAATGTATCATACTGCAATTATTGTGACAAAATTTCAATTCAAACAACAACAAAACAAACATATTCATCTTAAACTGCTGGTCATACATCAAGGCCCACAGAACAAGGTTGAATTCATAGTATGGGGACTTGAAGATGCACACCTGATTTGCTCCTTTCATATGGCGTGTGTGTGTTAGTAGTTATTGGACTGAATGGCTGGCTGCTGAACAGGTTCTCACAATGCAGGTGGTGACACAGAGTTTCTAGAAAGCGCAGAACGAACGATGCACTGGAGGCAGTGGGGAGCTTGACATAGTGGATTCCTCCTTCAGAGCGAACTGCATGAAAGTAGAATTTGTGCAAAATTAAAAACATCCAACAGGGAATGCATTTATAATCTACTATGCTTTTCATTAATATATGACTCCGTAAAAAAACAACTAGTCCCCCCCCTCCCAAAAAAAAGGCGGAGGGGGGGGCGTTTGATCTGGCTAAATGGGTGCCGATTAAGGGGCCATGGCGTCACAGCAGATGGCCCCCACAGTCCTAGCGTGGGCCCCACCCCCTCCTACACACACAAATATAGACAGGCATGCACATACACACACTTCCCATAGGGACACCCCTATTAAATGCTCAGAACCAGGTTACACACAGATGTCATCCCTTATTACTCGCAGTCTGATGACATCAGCTGTGCACACACACACCCTTTCTCTTTTCAGGTCAATCACTAACCCATGCTCTCGCTTCTCCCTTCATTGTTAAGCACACACATGTTGACAGCCTTAAAATAACATACACCTACACTAATTCAAATGGAGCTCATGTCTTACAGCAATGTGCCATTCAGCTCTCAAAATTCTTGAGATTATGGATCATTCTTCCTTTTAACTCCCTGACATTTTGTAAAATGAACTATGTTTCATATTTGTTAAAACATACATCACATGTCATGGCCTCAATCAACCTTTGAGTAGATTTCGGTTATATAATGTGTGATGGGTTTTTTTTGATATTGTGAGTGATAGTAATTAAATGTTTTTCAGTTTTTAGGAGAATCCAAAAATAACTAACAAGTTAACTAGCAATAAATTAACTTTTATTTTATTTCTAAACAGCCCTGAAACAACATCAAGGTATTTTGTCAACAATATATTTTTAATGTTTGTTTAACGGCATCTTTATGATTGAAGGCGAGTATCACTGATACCAATACTACTGATGCCTTTATCAAAATTATTTTTTTATAAAATGTCATATATATCCCATTATAATAAATGGCATATGAACATGACGCAGATCTGACATGCATCATATTTTCTCACAAATCTTTTCTAACCCACTTCAGGTCTTAAAGTCTCTACTAGTGAGCTGATGAGTTGAATCGGATGTTTTAGATGAAGAAGACAATGCTGGGCTACTCCAGGGTATTTTTGATAACCACTGAATTTCAGAGACATGTTCTTAAATGTGACTCATATATTACAAATTCTTGCATGCACGCTCAGATTTAAGGCAGCTTTAAAGGGATACTCCACCCCAAAATGAAAAACTTGTCATTAATCTCTTACCCCCATGTCATTCCAAACCCGTAAAAGCTTTGTTCATCTTCAGAAATAAAAATATATTCAATTGTGTTCTGAAGATGAACAAAGCTTTTATGGGTTAGAAACGACATGGGGGTAAGTGAATAATGACAAGGTTTTTTATTTTGAGGTGGAGTATCCTTTTAATTGCCTTTTGGCTAACTTTATGACTTAACTGATCACATAACATGCTCATAGTTTCTTTTGTCCTTTAATATGAAATGATACACAGCCCACACAGTTGTGTGTGCAACTGAAGACCACACACTGCGAGCACAGTATAATGGCTGACAGGACAGGAAAAAATTATTTTTTACTAATGTATAGCCTGGTAATATCTCATCTGACTGCAGTTCACTGTTGTTCTACTGAAGTTCCCTCGTCACCTGTACCTTTTCCGTGGTCACTTGACTAGCGCCTGGCGCCGAGGTAAAGCTGGAGTTTGTGTCTGAAAAGCCTCCCTGATGTGGTCGTAAAGACATTTTGATTCTATATTAATGCAATTCTTGTCCAGAAAAAAAAAGAGACAGAAGCAGCAGTTGTGATTTGGGTGGCTAACCCTAGCTCTGATTCTGCGTTATTTGCGTTTGAATCTTTTTAACGTGTTTAACCGAGAAAAAAAAATGCATGCATTAGCACATTAATTTTGACAGCACTAAATATAATATATGATATGATATATGATATGATACGCATTTGTCATTAAAAAGCATTCTTCCTTCCTGGCAGAAATGTTCTCCTAATCAAAGAATCACTCTTAATTGAAACCCAGATCACAATCTTAAAGCAGATCCAAACTGACTTCTGATGATTTCCCCTCCATCAGACTGAGACTGCAGGAAGCTGAACAGAGCTTTGGGCTGAAATGCACAGTCCACGCAGGCTTGTACCGCATGCTGGAGAACCGTGTTCACGGGACCCGGCCCGAAATGATCAGGCAGCTGCAACAACAGTTTACGGTCCAGGTGCGGCCCTGGGTC
Source organism: Carassius carassius (assembly GCF_963082965.1). Classification (NCBI taxonomy): domain Eukaryota; kingdom Metazoa; phylum Chordata; class Actinopteri; order Cypriniformes; family Cyprinidae; genus Carassius; species Carassius carassius. The sequence continues at coordinate 21,998,841 of NC_081792.1, forward strand.
TCCATGTTTGTTCACATACACACAAACTAGAAGACGAGAGAGTGGATGGTCAGGTGAAGCGTACAACAGTGCAAAACCATCAGCATACTGAGGAGTACACGAGTAGAAAATAAAGGCAAGAAGATAAAAGCCTACCTGTAGACACAACTCCTGAGTCTCTTGTTGTCTGCAGACTAGACAGTCTCCCGTCTGACACTGAAGATGACAACGTGGGGCTTGAAAGTGAATGAGGAACCTTTAGTTTCCTCTGTAAAAGCAGTAGACAGAGTGAGAGATAAAACAACAATTTTCACTCTCACAAAACAACCCCACTTTTGTTTGCCCACTCTCGAAACAATGGAAAAAGACTACAAATGCCTTATCTGCATTACGACAGAACCTTCCAGCATGTTTAATGTACCTTTCATGGGAAAGAATTATAGTAGAAGTGTTAATGTTTAATATGGATAATTGCTCATGACATACGACCCACCCTATATCAAACAAAAGCTGCATTATGACCATTAAAATCCCATTATCTTGGCTACCAGTGACATCAGATTCAATCGAAAAAGTAAAAAATAAACATCAAAATATCTTATCTTCAGAAAACAGAAAATCATACAGCTTTAGAACAACATGAGTGAACCAATTAAACCTATTTACTGACCCTTTAAACCACAAAAAAACAGTTCTACCTTGCTGCCGGGTTTGGGTCCTCTTTTTTTATATGGTTTGGGAGTGAGTGGTGAACTCAAGGGACTCTTGGCAGCATTGGACTGCGTTTGGCCATTCGGTGACGTGCCGGCTGCGGCTGCCTCGGCTGCGGCTGCCTCGGCTGCTGCTTTTAACATGGCAATGGTCTGGCTCTTGGGTCTCCTCCCTCGTACCCCCTTGCGCACTGGCAGAGGGGGCAGGGGGTGCGGCAGGCGATACGGGGACTGCATGGAGCACCAAAACTGACTGGACTGGCCCAGTGCCGGAATAACAGTCTTTGGGAAAGTGAATGAAGTTGGGGGAGGAAAAAAAAATGAAAAGGGTTAGTTTAACCATCATAATATTATATGATTACAAAACCATAAAAACCAAATAATACTAAGCTAATTAAAATATGTTATGCTAATTCAACTGTAAGAAAGTGTTTATATAACTCTGTTAACATGATGATAAACAAAACTTCAATGGTATTGCTGCATTTCTTTAGACGTGTGTTATTATGGTAGTTCCATGAAAGTGCTTTTGAGTATAATGTAAATATCATGGTATATGATTATCCTAATCATAATGTACCATGATAAATATATATATATATAAGATACCATCACTGTACCATAGGCCCACAATTCTTTTTTTGTAAGAGAAAGGATTTTGATCACGGGTCTGGTTTTGTACTATTAAATCAACCGGTTATTCATTAGTAACATTCAACTTGTAACTACATTGTATTAGAACCTACAAGATGATTATTTAACATTGTTTTATTGAGCCCTACTGCCATATGTGCAATATCTGCAAGTTAAATAAAATAATTTATGCTGACATTCAACATGAAATGATTAAATCTTACTGCAATAAGTTCACCCATCTGAGTCTCATTGGCTATCACACTATAGGACAGCAAGAAGGCATTAATATTTCTAAAAATACAATAATAATAACAATAAAAATATAAAAAATAAACATTTGGGAAAAAAAGAAAAATGGAAAAACATGTAACTTGCATAAAAAATATATGTAAAAAAATTCAAAACAACAAAGTCAAATTAATTCTCATGCACACTGGATTGAATGGTCAAACAAAGTCGAGTTACAAACTTTGATCCTTTCCCTTTGAATTTGACCACTTAAAGGTTCATCATACTGCTGAATTCTCTTCCTCAGAGGCCATTTTAGATTTTGCATATTAGAAGTGTCACATTACAGCCCTGAAAGCGGCAGTTTAGAAACGAGCAGAGCAAAAACAGAGTTGTCTGGGGATCCTCTTCAAGACAGAGTTTCAGCTGGCCATTGTGCCCCTCAGGAGACATGTGCTTTTCAGCACCCTTTTGTTTTGCAGGCCTTCCCCCAACGGCTCTCTGGTCAAAGGCCTCTTTTCTGAGGCCAACAGGTAATCCTCATTAGGAAGAAAGACTAACCCCCTTCTCCACCTAGAAGAGTGTGCTATCAAGCTGCGGGACGAGATTTTACAGGTATGTAAGTGCTATGAAAGGAATTCACAGCTAGAACTGCATCTCCACAGTTTATTTCTAAATCAGTTTTATCATGCAGAGAGAAACATACAATTTTCTATAAATATTACTGAGCAGGCAAGTTAATGTATTATTCATTTTATTGCTGGTTCAAAATGCAGTGCCTACTTCACAGCCTCATTTTTAAACAGCACCGTATGGTTATATTTTGAAGCACCCTACATCATTAAAGAACATATTTTCTTTAAAAGCATTTTCTGGGTAATGCATGAATGTTAAAAGAAGTGTAATATACTGAATAATGACAAAATAATATAGTGGGAAAAATTTTTTTCTTAAATTTGATTTGCCAAGCATATGTACAAGAAAAAGCTCTGCAAAAAAAAAGCAAAGAAAAGAAACAATAGAAAGTGCTTTGATTTATAAGTTTATCGTAAATCCATCAAATGCATCTATGTGAGTTTGCTAATGAAAAATGTATCTCTAATGTGCACACCCTGTCTTGCAAACCAAATAATCTTAATTTCGCTAAACCTTTGCCTTTTCCTCTCCTTGAAAACTCATAATATCAAATATCAGCAGTTCAGCATCAACAAATGAAAGTGTAAAATAGCACAAATCAATGCTTTTTGCATTTCAAACAACACTGAAGTAAACTCTCCAACACACACGCCTTCTTCAATTGCAAAAAATTATTTTAAATCTTATTATTGCCTCTGTATTGACTATATCTAAGATCAGATAAACTTCTCATATTACAGGGTGGCTGACGGCAGAAGTCGCCTTTACTAAGTACATCTGGGAGCTTTCACAGAGCCCTACGTGCAGCTGCTCTCCTGGGCCTCAAGAGGGGAATGTGAAGAGAAATTAAGCCTGAGATGCATACGTTTAATGAGGAGAAGAGAAAAAGCGTGCAAGGAATGGACAAGTGTTTTCTTTCGATTGAAAGAGGGCAATTCTCATTCAAATATCTTATGAATATAAGCATGCACGTGAGGAATCAAGCTTATTAAGCCCACATATGCATAATGGGCATGCAAAACAGAAGCAAAGATTTTCAGAAGTTCTGTCACGGACAATGTACAAGCAAACTTTATCCACCCTAATTGGGTCTGTATGTAAAGGTGAAGCATATTTCTAA